>NW_027660396.1:25000-82500 GCF_963280865.1 Gymnoscopelus braueri | reverse complement strand
CTCTCCGATCACTACCGACAGTGATTGCAAGTTCCTCATTGTTTTATTAAGGAGATCAGACTGTATATTAACAATTCCCACAATGTCTCTAACTGTAGTACCAATCAATTGCAGCTTGTCAGATTGTAGATTCAGTTGCTTCCTGATGATTGGCAGATCTCTTTCTAGTTGATCCACGTGTGTCTTGATAGTGTGTATGCTGACAGTATTTAGCCCAGTCGAACCTAAACTGAACAATGTACCTACTACCGCAGCTACTGACAAAAGCAGTCCGGCAAACCTCTTTTCACGTCGTGGAGAATCGCGACGTGTACGTGAATGAATACTGTAGCCTGTCAAATCATCACGTGTCAATGTAAATTTCTGTAGTTGATTTAACATGTGTTTGATGTCAGCCTCAGCATGTTCGATAGTGCTCTTCGTCCAGCTAGTAAGCTCATTGTCATCAACCAGGCCCAGGGTAGGCTTTATTTTAGCATTAGTCATGTGCTTACGAAACAATTCTTCGGGGTCAAATTTGATGTACACCTTCTGTGTAATTGTTTTGCAATTTGTAATCAATATGCCAGCTTGAGGCCTTAAAACAATGCCTGCGTCCGGTCCTGGATCAAATGTGCCAATTGCATAAGTTTGCCCCAGCGGATTGAATATGCATGATGTCATCAGCAGGCACAGTGATACGTGGTTCATGCTTTCCTAGAAAAACAAAGAAACGTCATGTTAAGATATTTTTCAGGTGTAATCTTCAATTGTAAAAACCTTATTAATACACAGCACTGTAAAGTAATGAACAGTTTGGCCTTGGTAGTCAAGATCTTTTATTCTGCGTTTAATGATTAATCGAACTTTAAATCATATTGCTCACTGTAGGTATGAAAATAAGTGTTGAGATTCTGCTTTTTTTTAATGTAATAAATCATTCATAAATCTATGTTTATCCTCTATTTAAGCCTTTTTTGAGACAATGGCCGATTACAGTAAAAATAATTACTTTGTTCATTCAGTTCGTTAATAAAATATTTGACAAAATGTTCCTTTTATTTTGCAAAATACAAAATGAAACTGGGACTGGAATTAGTAAAAGTGATATTTAAGTTTTAAAAATGTTTTTGTTAATTTTATCATCTACTCAGTATTTTTTCAACCCCCACCCACACCATTTTTACTTTTGATGATTCATTAGTTCGATATTAGAATTTATTCTTAACAGCCACGACCCCTTCTAACTTCAAACTCAATTATATATTATTTGGTTCATTCATCAATAACACCCGTCCTTGGTTCTGCTGACACACTCTACCCTCCTAAGGCCTACGTGACGGGGCCGTTATTTGTATATATGTAATTAATGTAATTAAAGTACTTTAATAATAAATGTGAAAACATTTTTTTTTAATTAATTTTAATTGTTATGATGGGTTAGGGTCAGGTTTACTTATTTCAATTAATCGCGTGTAATATTGAAAAAATATTAAAGGAAATCATTATATTTAAATGATTAAAACCATTATTGAAAGTTATTATTTTTGGGAACTTTTTCCCCTTAAAGGCTTGTTTCACTTCAAATTAATAAAATCAGGCTTATGTTAGCCCCAGACAGTTTTAAGATGTCTCAATTCGATCTAAAGATATCTAATAGGAATTATATCATACACGCATCCTGCCTATTTAAATCCAGTTTAACTTATAACTCCATTGTACTCATTTTTAAATAATCTAAATAACCTGTACTTGATCTGGTCTTATTGACCAGATCATAATGCGTTAGGGGCCATTGATTTGTCTTTCTTTTATTAATTACAAATATCTAATCCACTTAAAAAATGAAAAATTGGAAATGTAAACACAAATTTGATCAAATATCTATAGTGAAATGAAGACATTCTGACATATCTGCCGGCTAACAGCACAGCATAATTGCCTATGTAATTGATGTGGCGAAATCTTTGAGCTTACCCCTTAGTTATTGCGCGGTGTTTTGATAAGTTCACAACCACTTGAGATGAGCCCTTCTACGGTGGTCTTATAGATGTCGAAGCTCAGAATCACTCGTGTCCTACTGCTTTAGTTCAGAGCAAGCCACTGATGAATAGATAAACAGAGAGAGCAAAAGTATCAATATTGCAATGTAGAAGTACTCTATTACAAAGAAAGGTCAGTAATTAACATTCTAAGTCACTAAAATAACGAGTGTATTGATCGAAAATTGTACAGAAAGTTAACACAACGCGTTACATCGCCAAATACCTACAGAATTCTAATTTTGCTATAGTGTTTATTTCACGTTTGTTAATGTAATAATGTGTATTTGCAAAGTAAATTTTCGCTAAAGTGTACTAACACTTAGGCCGCGCTCCCACCGCACTTTTATTTGACCTCTCGGGCAGATTCTGACAATAAATTGTCAATGCAAATGTATGGATTATTGTAATCTTATTCAAGAATGCACGCATTTGAATTGACAAAGCATTGGCAGATTCAGCCCCAGGGTTAAAATGAAAGTGCGGTGTGAGTGCACCGTAGCAGTGGATTACATACTGAAGTGGATACTTCAGAAAATGTTATTTTAAACATTCCACAACATCATAGCCCCACACTCCAGATGCGTGGATGGCCTCTCACGTCACCCGAATCCGCATGTACAAATAAATTATCCGCCCATTAGCAAACCACATATTATCCAATTAAAATATCCGCACCAACCGTTTTTCCCGTATGTCAAAATATTATTATTTTCTGGTATTCCCGTTAGTTTTAGTAGCCTATTAGTTGTGCGATGTGATCACAAAATGCATTGATTTAGCCTAGCTGTAGTGTACTTAACAAAACTTTAACTTATACTTCACTACATGTTTGATCAAAAACTTTAACTTATAGTCTACTGTAATTACAACTACATCCATTTCATTTCATATTTTTTTAAATAGCCTGTCTACAAGTATCATACAAGCATTAAAAATAGGTATCCTTTGAGGTAGTCATGTAGGCGCCGCTAATGACGTTGCTATTACATGGGTTGACAGAGAGTGAGAGACACATGAAAAGTCTTCAATTCAAATAATAAATGCATATAGTCATCTAAATAATAAAAAAAATTAGGAACTACAATAATATTCTTACCTCATTTTGAAGACAAATATACCAATGGCCAAAAGGAGTGGTTGGTTTGAAATGTTTAGTGAAACGATGGCTACAGACTTTTCTTTTATTTCTTAAGGTGTGATGGTCTAGCATGCCCCCCCTTTTGATCCCGCCCTCCTGGTTTTCATTCGACCAATCCAAAATTGGCCTGGGTTCCTTGAGGGGGTTCCATGGGGTCCCCCGCAAAAGGTGTGAATATAGCATCACAAAAATTGTATCCTTTTATGCTTTGGCTATTCAAAAATAGCAGCTATATGCCGTGCTGTGAGCTTGTAGATCTGCTATTTTTGACAATTATTGATGATTCGTTCAAATAATTGAATATAATTATTTTAATGCGAACATTTTAACACAAATCTTTGATTATGGGGGTCCCTGGTACAACGTATTTTGTGATGGGTGTCCGCGGCCAAATACATATAATTTTTGGGGTCCCTGGTCTTAAAAATAATGAGAAACATAGTTTAAATGACTGTACTTACAAAGACTTTTATACCCACAGCGCACATCGCATAGATTAACACATTCTAACTTTAACAACTGTTTTTTTTTATCCTATTTGAAATATGTAAAATAAAAACAATTAATAATTGAGTTTTACAATTTAATTTGCCGGGTTCTTTTTATGTGAAAGCGAGGATACATTGTAAATGTAAATTTTATGAGGACTTATAGGCCTGGTGTAGCGTAAAGCGTTAGTCACACAAACGCACACACACACACACACACACACACACACACACACACACACACACACACACACACACACACACACACACACACACACACACACACACACACACGCGCACACACATCATAAGTTCAGTGGTTCATCTATCATCGTTTATTATGAGGGATACATTTTTAAAAATATTAACATGTAAGGCTACTTCACTACAGCAGTTGAGTAAATGTTGTAATATTTTCTTTAGACAACTCCAATAAAACGTGGAGATGTGACTCCTACAGTATCATTGTAATCAAATAAATATATATATACTTGCTGTGAAATAAACTTTAATATTACACTGTGAGTGCTACACTGAAAGTATACAAGGTCAATGCAATATGCAGCCTACCGCGGGAAGACATTTTTTTTTTATTGTTATTATTAATATTTCCGTGACCTCTTGTTGGCTTGTAGACCGGCTATTTTCCAATGGCTGAAATTTAGATATGTCTGAAGTGTTTTTGAAATTCTAATATACCTGTTAAAAGTAACTAGTGGTATATCCAGTTATTAAACACGAACATTTTAATACCAGGTTAACTTTTAAGAATTAAACACTTGCACAAGGAACACAGATGGACCATTTGTGAGATAGCCAAACGCACCGTGGCGGCCGTTAACACCTACAACAATAGCGCTGACAGAGTGAAAGCAGAAGTAGTGGCAAGAGGAATGTAACACCCCCCCCCCCCCATCCTCTTGGTTCATCCAGGCCACCAGGTGGGAGATTCATTTTGAGTACTTCTTATTTAGTACTTACTTAATATTGTACTTTTACTCCACTACAATTATTTGAAACCTTTAGATACTACTTACTTTGTAGATTTAGATTATTATTACAAAACAAACAGTAACCACTTCAGCCCATATCAGCTATTTGAAAATAGCAGATCTACATGCTCATAAATCACATTTAAGGCATTGTGAGCTTGTAGATCTGCTATTTTCAAAAGATTAGTATACATTAGAAAACCTCAAATGGAACATTTTGTATAATGAGTACTTTTACTTGGTACTATAGGTACATTTGCATGCAAATAATTTATACTTTAAATCAAGCACATTTTCAATTCCAGAATTTTAATTCTACATATAGCAGTATTGATACTTTAACGTCAGTAAAACAATTGAGGATGGGAGACACTGAAGGATGGGTAGAGTGTTGTTAATGTTGTTTTATGGTCATTTAAAAAATTAATTAAGATCGCGATTGGCATGTTCAGTTCCCCCATGGTCGCCGACTGCAGATGGCGGTCAATGAAAATACCATAAACGTGTATTATTCACTTTAGGATTCTCACGCCGGCTACAAACCAGTTGTTGAAAGTCATAAAAGTTGGCTTCTAAAAAAACAGAAATAACTGAGTGTGAAAAAACGAACAGGCCACCTGGCTTAAATGTAAATGAGCTAAGGTGTGTGTGTGTGTGTGTGTGTGTGTGTGTGTGTGTGTGTGTGTGTGTGTGTGTGTGTGTGTGTGTGTGTGTGTGTGTGTGTGTGTGTGTGTGTGTGTGTGTGTGTGTGTGTGTGCGTGCGTGCGTGCGTGTGCATGTGTGGGGGGGGGCTGGTGTGTTTGCCTATATAACGTCGTCATTTTGATGAGTTCTGACACAGATCGGCTGTTGACTGCCAGGAACATGGGTGAGTACATGTTAACTTTATTTTATGACATTTTTAACTCATATATTTGATGGCCTCTCCTTTTCATTGCGTTTTGTCCTTGTTGTTAATTTTTTAATTTTAAAACAATTTCATTAATGTCGTAGCATAGAACTAACTAAGTACTTTTACTCAAGTAGCCTACATGATGGTTACTTTAACAGAGTATTTCTGCATTGTAATATTGCTACTTTTAAAGTACTTTAAAGTTAAAGTATCAGTACCGCAACGTAGAACCACTCTTAAAAGTATGAGGCCTGTGTAAAAACATAACTATTTGTTAAGTATTGGACTCAATATATATATATATATATATATATATATATATATATATATATATATATATATATATATATATATATATATATACTGCAATGTTGCCAACTTAGCGACTTTGTCGACTTTGTCGCTACACACCTTAGCTGTTCCTGAGCAAGACTCTTAACCCCAATTGCTCACAGGTTCTCATTGGAAACAAGACCGCAAGGACTTTCATGAACGAACTGTTATAAGGAATTATCCTTATCCTTATCCTCTTTCCAGACATCTGATAGTAATCGACCGTTAGCATTATTTGATCATCAAAGGAGGGATCCATTACACACAATATTATACTCTTGTGTAATCAAATGGACCCGCAAGAGGGGTCCATATGATTAAATTTCACCTTCTCTGTATAATACACTTTTCGGGCAGAAAATAAAAGATGTCTGCCAGACGGAAATTATTTTAATTACTCTCCTGCGCCCTCTACAGATCTGGTCAATATAAATGACCATTGACCAGATCTGTAGAGGGCGCATTGGAGTAAATACATAATTTTCCACCTGGCGGACATATTATATTTTCTGCCCAAAACGTGTATTATACAGAGAAGATGGGGTCCGAAGAGCCTCCCCACCCTGGAGACTAGACTTTCAACAACACACAATAGTCTTTGTTTTGATAAGTAGCGAAATAGTTGTTGTTTATTTTTATTTTTACTAAAGACGGAGACCTCGCATGGCAGTGGAATTTTCGGTTTATGAGCAAAGCATTGCGCCTGGCAGGGCGTTAGAGAGATCTCACTAACGCTCTGGACCAGTGCTAGGTGTAGGCATATAAATGTAACCACTTTGGGTACATATTTGGTACAACCTCAGAGTCAGTGGTGGAAAGTACGCTAACAGCCTACATCTACTCAAGTAGCCTATTGAAATTATGATTTTTATTAAAGGTAGCCTACTTTTACTTTACTTGTGTAGGGTTTCAAATTGTCAGTACTTTATACTTGGGCTACAAAATAACATCACAGAGGGATGATAATTTGTCAGCTTGAACTTGATTACTTAAAACAGATTTAAACAGACTTCGAAGCACTTGCTTCAATTAGAGTGTACAAATACACATTGTAGCTACATGTAGTATACATGCCTAGAGGTAGGCTACTGTACAAATTGACAACATTTTAATGTTTGCTACACTTCTTGCATGTCTACAAGCCTGTCTTCTCCAATGTATAGAAAATATATTAAAACTCACCAAGCTTTTACAGTGGCAGAAGAAGTACTTAAAGGGATATTTCACTTTCAAATAAACTTTTGGTCATTGTATCATCTACTCAGGCCTTTGACAGCTCTCACGTATTAGGAGGGCAGGGTGAGTCACCAGAACCAAGGACGGGTGTTTTCGATGATTCTAACATGGTTCAAATGGAGTTTGAAGTTACAATGGGTATGTGTAGGAAGGGGGCGTGTCTGATAACATTCATAGCAAATATCTAAATACTGAATCAAGCAACTTAAAAACTGTCTGGGGGATCACAAAGGCCTGAGTAGACGAGAGAAAAAAAAACAAGTTTTTTTTTAAAGTTAAATATCCCTTTAAGTAAAAAAGTACAATATTTCCCTTTGGGGTGTATGCTTATCGCTTATTGACTGTTTTAATTATGGTTAACCATAACATAGTGTTATAATAAGTTATTCCCCACTGGTTAAATTAATAAACAATGTCACATGTTTTGTGGTTTGTTAACTATTAAAGGACAACACCAATTTTCAACCGATATTCATTGAATTGTTCCTTACTAATAATACTCCTGATATAATTGTAAAAAAAAATAACCATATTGGTCTGTGTCTCATAGGAGGGCTGTGCACACTCCAGAAACCCGTCTACCAGTGACTGCGTCGTTATGCAGGATTGTTCTTTCAAATAACATTTATTGTCCTTGGCTGGCTGATGTTGGCTGCCACGCCTGCCAGTATGACGGGTGAGTAGAATGTTAACCTTATTTTAGAACGTGTAATTTTTTAGATTTTTATTATTTGAATGCAAAACCAAATATTGTTCATTACATTGGTCATTAAACTGTCATCAAATCCTGTGCTTCCACCCTTTATTTTAGATCGGCCACCAATGTGTGTGTTTCTGGAAAAAGAAGATTTGGCAGAACTGTACAAGGATCAAAACTGCGTCTTCTGCAAAGGCGACACAAGTTCTGATGTCATACATACCCCACAGAACGAGTTTCATATTTCACATAAACATTTGAAAAATGCAATTTATTACACATACAACGGAATACGTGAGTAAATTACTAAATCTTGTGTTATTGTGTGTGTGTGTGTTAGATATGTTATTAATTTAGAGGTCATTAACACATTATCATCATGTTTTACAGGGAGATTTGTCCTGGCGTGCTTTTGCAAACACACTACTAGCGGTGCGAAACGTGCTCATTACCACTGTGAAATCTGTTTTAGTAGTATTTCAAGGTTTGAAGGCTTTCAACCACACATGCAGAAGAAACATAGTAAGTAAATGTTTGACTGCAGTCCTTTGATAATAATTCTAAACTACATGCAATTTTGTCAATTATACTATAGTAGATGTTTCAATCTAAATTAAATACATGTCTTCTTTCATTTACAGGTGTTACAGTTCACAAGAAAGGTATGTCTAAGAGAGAGTAATAGCATTTTCAACGAATCCAATAACTCTGTTTTTTTTTATTTTTATAAATATGTTATTCTGTTTTACTATAACACAGGTTGAAATTAAATATTGTGTTAATTGAATAATTATTTAAATTGCTTCCATTACATAATACATAGTGTAACTTTAGCAACTCTATTAACATGTGTTTTTTTTATTTCATAGAAGAACACCAGCAGGGAGAGGAAGTCACAGGTCACAGTGAAAGTGACAATGATGACATTGTTGATGTGAAATCAAAAAGAACTCACAATTGTGAACATTGTGGGAAAACTTTTTCCAGTCATTCCAACCTTAGAAAACACAAAACAAACCTGCATGGTGTAGCGAGCACGCCCATGCAGTGCGTTGACCCAGATGTGGGATTGTATGTCACCCCGCTTCATCCTCGTGGGACTTTTCTTCCAATACATGTTAGAAAAGCACGTTCTGGCTATGATTGTGAAAACAGCAATTGCCAAGAAATGATGCGAATAACTGAATCGTCTTTAAATCCAGGGGTTATGTGTAAACATTTACAAAGAACTGCATTGACATATGACCAACCTGAAACACTCAACCTTAACAGTCTACAGGCTATGCAAAACGGCGGATTAATGTCTCTTGAGTGGACTGAGAAATGCATAGAAGTTGTTGAACATGGTGAACATGAAGGCATACATTGCATTGTTTACCCTATCGATTATGGCGTCATGGGTTACTCCCAAAGTTGGTTATTCTTTTCTGTTCACACACTGACACATGACAACTGGTGTAAATTTGGGCGTGCTATTGTCAGCTTCAATCCGACAGATGGCAAGTGGCATTGCCCTTGTCACAAAACCAAAATACGTTGTGTTCACAGAATGTTAGCTATGTGGATGCTATATCAAACTAACCCAACAATGCTATCAAATGCATTTGAGGATCATGAAACAATCGATGATTTGGAAACCGAATTGAAACTTACAGAACAGCCACATGCTTCATACGCAGACACAGAGAGCCAAATTCGTGTATTGACTGAATACTTGTATTCAGAAAAAAGGATTCCTGAAATTCGTGATTTGCCAATGCAATTACGATGCAAAGAATCAGAAATACAGATTCCAAAAGGTTTTTTTCCACTTGAAACACTCTGCCCATATTGCAAGGATGTGGAGCCACGTCCCACACTGTGTGATGCAGTAAAAGTTACGCAGGGAACTGTGTATGGAATGCATTACATACAAAAAGGCAAGTGTCACACATGATCAGCATGTATTATTAATATTTACATTTAAAAAAGGGAATATTATGTATAAACTGGATTATTGTAACACTTTACCTTTTTTTTTCATTTGTCTTTTCAGGAATACCTGTCTATGCCAAGAAGTGTCCAACATGTAAAAATCATGTCCGTTTCCAGGAATACACTTCAGGCTATCATAACTTCAACGACCGTGTTTTTGTAACACTGCCATTTATGTGTTTTTTATTGTCATTTATGGCCGTAAGTATTTTTTATATTTAATTACTATTTGGTATTACTATCTAATATGTAAATGTACCTTTAATCACATTATAAGCCATAGTTATTACATGTGAAGCATGTTAGCTTCGATAGAAATATCCAATTAGTAACTTAAGCAACTTCTGGACTGTCATGTGTGCTGACAAAAGCATATTTGTACATGCTTAGAATTACACAAATCTTGTTTTACATTTAAACGTGACTTGACATTTGTTTAATACATTTTTTTTAAGCAGAATGACACAGCAGTGGGGAGATGTCTGGAAGCACTTGAGATGTATAATGATAACAAATTCCACCACACCACTATTCGGTTGGCATTCAGGCATTTTATATCATTAATGGATTTCAAGTTCGAGTACAGCTGCTTAAGATGTGGAAATTCTCCTCCAATTATCATATCGGACGCCAATTGGAAAATGGCTTTTGATCTTCCAGGTAATCAATAAATATCTGATATCTGCACATTCAATGGAAATATAAAGGCCAAATAATTACTGGGGGAAAAAAAAACTCCTCTCCCCTTTTCCTCCTGGTCTCAAACATAATATGATATTGAATTGTGTTTAATATTGTTGTTATTTTTAAAGTATTGCGTAAAATTACCTTCATACCACATAGTCCACAACATAATTGCTACATGTAAAAAGCTTTTGGATAATAATACATTTACTGTATATGTTCAGTTTAATCATCGATGGGGGATGGCTGGTTATAGAGGACTATTAGGGAAATGAACGATTACTTCCAAGAAATAATTTAATGCAATGTACCTACTAATTCAGTACACATCTATAATTTAAATTTCACGTGCAGTGGGGATTTTCAAACGGCCCAACTTGGAAACGATGACAGAAGCTGACTTAAATATTGACATAGAGCAGAATTGGAAAACTTTGGACAAGGAGCTCATTGCGGAGGGGTTCATCACTGGTGAGTAACATATCTTTAAAAATACAAAGTATGTGTATGTATATGTTAATATTTCTATATGTGTTTTTTTTTCTTCTTTTTAAATGTCTTATTAAATATATATATTTTTTTTCTTTTCTCCGTTCAAGCATCTTCGAAGAGAAATCCATATAAAACTCACAGTCAGTATTCTAAACTGGCTCCATGGATGGGCAGAAACGTGCGGTGTGCAGATGAAATCCCAAAAACAGAATCCATGAAAGGAATGAAAAAAAGACGCATCGACCAAAAAAACGTTCTTGTAGACAGCATGGACGAGGAATCCATTCTGAAATTGATCGAGGATAAAACGGTAATTATTTATGAAATGTGTCTTGTATATGGTTTGTTGTGTATCACCAGTTAACATTAAACAAATGTAATCATCATGTCCTCAACAGACAAGCACACAAAGTCTGAAGGACGTCTGTCTGTATCTTGGTGTCACGGATGAGGGTTCCAAAACTGACATCATCCTCCGGCTAAATGAATTATGTAATTTCAAAACTGTGTATCCAAAGCTATTTTTGTCGTTGGAAAAGGCCGGTGGTGAGTGCAAATATTGTTTGAATTAATTAGAAACTACCTTTGTTTTCATCAAGTTATCAGTTAGACTGAATTTGTAATGGACATATTTTTCTTAAAACAGGTGGAATTTTGCATTTCTCATGCCCACATGGAGTAGTGTACTACCTCAATTTTCTTTTCTGGACCGAGTCAGCCAGGGATCATGTTGATGGACTACTCAGCTTTAAAAGATTCCCAACTGTGTTTATCTGTGACATTGCCCGACAAGTCTCCAGCCATATGAAAATTCGTACAAAAAAAAACCAATTCTTCCAGGTAAGCATTATGGCCAACATACCTGATATATGCATGGTCAATGCACATCTAAAGTACTATTACTAACTAAATATTATGTTCTCCTCTCCTCTCCTCTCCTCTCCTCTCCTCTCCTCTCCTCTCCTCTCCTCTCCTCCCCTCTCCTCTCCTCTCCTCTCCTCTCCTCTCCTCTCCTCTCCTCTACTCCCATCTCCTCTCCTCTCCTCCGCTCTCAGCCGTTCGATGGCGCTTTTTTTGATGACACAGACGAACATCGAAAGAAAGCAGGCAATGATGATCTCTTTTGCAAGCCTGAATGGCTGGCAAATCTTCAATCAAAAATTGACCAAATTGAACCACTCAATGAAAGTGATCGATACACAACCAGCCACCCCATCACAAGAACGACAGAAAGGATATGTGCATATGACCGTTTTCACCAGAAAAATCAGAAAAGGGCCTCTGAAATACTCCGTAGCTTGAATCTATGCCCAGATTTAAGGAAAGTGATTAATTCTTCGGTGGCTGAGCAGCTAAACCGACAGTTACACTCTGTCCTCTATTCATATTGTGAAATGAAAGAATCGTCTTTCAAACACTCTATTAGAGTTCATATCGAAATGCGAAACAACAAAATAAATGCCAAATTTATGGAAGAAATGCAAAGTAACTGCCTACATCATCTGTCCGTTGGTCCCGTGGGCACAGTGGTCCAAATAACTAAAGGTTAGTTTGACCTTGTAAATAGAATAGTTAAGCATTGAAAATGTAGTGTAAATTTGAAAAATTTCGAGTAATGTCAAACATAATTGAAAAATAATCATATATTAAATACAATTTAAATGTACAAAAAGTTTCTGATGTCAGAACACCACAAACTGGATATTTATTATATATATATGTTGTGTGTTCTACTTTGTAGGACAGAAACGAAAAATGTGTCCTAGTCCAGATAACAGCACTGCCGCTGGACATTCGACTCGAGTGAGAGAACACGACCAAAGGCCAGTGAGCACATTCAAGGCCATAGACTACAGAATTTCCAAAAAAAATGTGGTAAGTTGATTTACAACGTATTGTGTAACCATAACAACTTTGTTTCAGGGTAACTTGTAATTAATTACTGTGTCTTTGACAGGAGATTTTGAAATTTGCTTCAAATCTGAAACGGGGAACGACACCATTAGGTGATGACAGCGGAACAGTGCTGAATCGGCTAAAACACTTCATGGGAGATCTCGTTCTCAGTGCAAAGGATCTCCAAGTAATGTGTCCGCCTGCACTTATGGAAGAGCCAGTGACCAGAGACATTAATACTTGGCTGACTGCTGATGTGAGTTATGAAATGTATTAAATGCTAAGGTTAATGATTAAAAAAAATGCCTTATTTAAATTAAATTTGTAGTTGGTGTGTGTGCACAATGTATTATTGTAAATGTGCTGTCATCTGTTTTTAATGTTTTTCTTTTATGCAGGCTGTTAACTTCCGGGTGGGCCAAATTGTCCAGGACTACAGTGAGGTACTAATATCATTGGTTGTAGTTATGCACTATATTTGGGAAATTAATGGACCAGAATAATTTGGAAAATACATTAACTATTCATATTACATGTTTTTCACATGGCAGTTCAAGTGTGTGCCAGACTTCTATTGGATTATGTGGAAGTCTCAATACAGGGATTTTGGTGTGGTCAACGACAGCTCTATCCAAAAGCTAACGGTTTGTTTTTTGTTTTTTAATACAGAATGTATTGCTAATAACATAAGCCTACATTTGACTTAATATCAAAATATTTCACCCTCAGCCTGCAGAGAGATACTTACTGCCATTTGTCGTGGGGAACGACGATGACATTGCAGGAGGAAACCACTTCATTCTTTGGGTAAATAAAATGTATCACTTTTAAGGTATACCAAGTATTAGAGGAAAGAAAAAAAGGACATTTTTAACTGACATGATCAAAGTTTAGCCACTATCTATACATTTCTGAAATAAATGGACGGTTATTGATTAGGGATTAATATAGAGTATAGAAAACATAGCGTAATTGTGAATACATTTTGCAAGTGCACGGATGGGAACTTTGAAAAGTTACATATCTGAACATATTAATTGATGTGTTTGTGTTTTTTTGGGGGCATTTTTAGGTTCTGGACTTTCTGGATAAAGAATTCAGAGTGTACGATTCTTTGAACGCCTATCCGATGAATCAGCTGCAAAGACAAATTTTGGTGTAGGCCTAGACACTTTTTATTCAACTATACATTTTGGGAAAACACACACACGTTAAACGCAGACATTTACTAAGTTCCCCCCCCCCCCCCCCCCCCCCACCATCTAACACTATGCATAGCCCCCAGTGAACATGCCTCATAAAGTTCACTGGTAATTTTATTACATAGATGATCACCATGAGATGCCTCTCTGTCCCCCTCTGGTGGACAAAATAAATCATCACACACACACTGACACACACACACACACACACACACACACACACACACACACACACACATCATATATGTATATATATATATATATATATATATATATATATATCTCTAGTTGGAGAAGTTTTTAAGGGACAAATAGCTGGGCCAGTGCAATAGAGCATTTAATTTGCCTTTTTAAACCACACTCATCATTAACAATATCTAACACTATTAGGGTTGAGTGAGACTCCTTCTCATTATAAGGTAATTTTTTTTCAGGAGCGCTTTCAGGGACCTTGGAAATCTCGAAGAATGGCCAATTCAATACCCAACCCAATGGCAACAGACCGACTCGTGGAACTGCGGCATTTTTGCCTGCCAGGTATAAATTTTCACATCAAACTACAGCCACTCATCAATTATATTTTAATAATACGTTTTGTAACTTGACTGTATTTTGTGTAAATCAGGCTGCCTTACACGAAGTGCAAGACAAAATCGTCCCAGATGAGCGACTGTATGCAAACCATTTGGAGATTTTGCGGAAATTCCATGGTTCTGCAATGTTATATGGAAATAACAATTTGGAAGACATGATGAGACAGGTTAGACACATAATAATGTTGATTGATTTATCACATTACTGCGGAGAATTTAAATAAACTTAAGAAACTTAATTGCCCCACTGCTATTCCCAAAAAAACAGCAGTCCACCGCAGCTGAAGGAGAAACAGCGGGAAAACAGGCTGAAATGGAAAAAGACCAGTCTGTCTCTTCCGTAGGAAACAAATCTATCAAGATCACAGTCACTGTCCCAAAAAAAACAGGAGATGTATGTTTGGCAGAAGCTGTGCACGCCTGCCTCTTCCAGTTTTTGACCCCCAAAAAAACCCAAAGGGGTTCACATTGTGATGACTGCAAGGGGTGGCTCCATTATGCATGTGCTGGTTTAGATGAAAAGCACAAGCCGAAAAAACAAGAAACATTTCATTGTGGTTGTACACATAAGCACTTGTAAGTATATGACGGGAGACTATCACACCGAAATATGAAATGGAAATGAAATTGTGTTAATTATTCTGATTTTTAAAAGTTAAAGTTCGGAAGTACTGAATACTTAAAATTATATATATAAATTTAACTTGAAGTTATATTAACTGTACATAGCTACACATTTATAATCTATTTATAACACAATGAAATATAAACGATAACACGGTACAACATCTCAACGTTTCAGGACCCTCAAACTCTGCCAGAATAATTTCGATATAGCAGACCTGGGTGATGATGACATCAAGGTAATTCAAAAGATTATATATATTTTTTAAACATTTTTAATTATCACAACTACATTTAATTTTTAAAAGTTGTGTTGAAAACATATGTATCCTTTTTTTTCACAGAGTTTGGAGAAAAGTATTCTGAAGAACAAAAAATTATCAAACAGACACTATCTGTTCTCAAACAAGAACGTGCATGAAAACATAGCAGCTGTGTACAATTCACACCAGTCTCTAACCATGTCACGCAATAAGGTAACTAAGATAAGTGGGTGGTAAAATATTTAATGTTGTTGGATTAGAAATATTATTATTAACTTTGTCTTTTGAAGATGTTAATAATTGAAAATGCTATTTGTACTCACATTTCATAACTAATTGATCTGAAGAATATGGACAATGAAAATAATAATCAATGTAAATGTGCTCCAAAAAATATTAATAATTTGAAAATATAAAAGTATAAATGTCTTGCTGTTTCAATTTCAGATGAGAAAATTCACTGAAAAAATGAACGAAATTTCAGATTATGACAAAGTAAAGCATAATCTGGTCAAGAATAAACAAGCAAAGGTGAAGTTTATCAATGAAGTTCTGATGCCAGAGGTGAGTTAACGATTGTGTCCCATCACACACACAGACGTATACAGTTTTCCATAACAAAAAAGTTTAAAAATATGTTTTCTTAAAAAAGAAAATATTACTGAACACAAAATGACTTTGGAGGATGGTTACTTATACGAAGAGGAGAGCAATTAATAAGCATAAAATGTATATGGTTACAACTGACCAATATCCAAAATGTATTTACCTTTGTGGATGTTAAATAGTGTAATTGTATGAAATAAACATATAACATGTATTTTTTTTTACAGTGACACCACTGTAGATGCTCTCAGATCTATAGATATGACTGGGCCAAATACACAGTGTTTAGATATGAAAACATTCTCAAGAGTATTAGTTTTTTACATTAGAATTATATGCAGAGTGATTTAATTTTTTTATTTTACAGGTTACCATCTTGTGGTTAATGAAGAAGATGCACACAAATCGATATCAGGCTGAAAAACTTCTCCTAACGCCTGAAAAACAGTAAGATCACAATTTGTGTCATTAGCAAAAATGTATTTGAGGGAACCGCAAATATGTCGGCCGATAAAATCTTCAAGTACAATCTTCACCTTTTTTAAACATTGTTTTTATAAAATAATAATAGCCTAATATGGTCAGTGTGGAGAAACAGATGTCCTCTACGACTTTTTTGATCATATGGAAATTTATATCGCCACCTTCAGAACCAATGACATTTAACCCTCATTTTTTTTTGATTTTTCATAACAGTTTAACACCATAACCACCCAGTACATAGTTTAATGTATTGTTTATGAGTAGAGAATGGAGGGAGAATGTAGTACAAAATATACTTATTTTATGCTTTTTAAGAAAACATAGTTGGTAGATGCTAATGAAAATATGTAATTATTTGTTTTAACAAAGGGAGGAGCCAAAAACTATGACAGAGACAGATCCATCAAGAGCAGAGGTATTTGTGTGATTTTGTAATATTTCACAAATTTAACCTGCACTGACTGACCTTTAAATAATGTCAACAAAAATAGTTGAAAGTGTAAATGATGCATTTAACTTTGGCTGTATTTCATTTAATATTTTCAGGATCCCACTAAAACAGTACACTTTCAGTCCGGATCGGACACATCAGGAAATGGGTAGGTGTATGTCTTAATAATTCGTACCACACAATGCCTTCAGATAAAACAAAGTCATGATTTCAGTTAATGAAAAGTGACAACATTGACTCAGATTCTTTTTTTTTTTTAGGAGTGAAGAAAATATCTGAATAATGCAAAGATGCTGGATGGTGGATCTGCGAAAATGAAATGGGAAAAAGTTATTCTACCTGAAATCGCAACAGATGATGACACTGTTGAAGAGTGCACGGCCACGGAAGAATGAAGATCTCCATTTATCAAATCTGGACTTTGATCATTCTTTTTAAAGCAAAAACACATCTCTGAGATTTGACAATTTTTTTTTTAATGGCAAAAAGATCATTTAATAAACGCACAATTATGATTACTGCAGCTTAATTTTTGCATTACAAAAACATGGCTCTGAAGTGAACCAATAATAAATAACCAAAAATTGCTAATAACTTTCATTGGCATCAATTGTCACAATGCGTAGCTTGTGTGAGCTTGTACGTATGGTTATTTCAAAAGATCTTTACATTTTTATTTTTTTTTTACACATTTTGATTACATTCTACAGCTGCTTCACTGGACCGGTCATAATACACGGACTGTGACGCTACTTTATTTTATATCCGATTTCATTGACTGATGTGATCATAACACATAACGTTACAGATTAGATTATGTGGATTAACTGCCCTTGTCAAAGCATCAAGTAATAAAACGTGCATACCCAAGGGCCTCAGTATTTAATTTCTTTTGTGTAATCTATTTGAGAAGGGCGTAGCCTAATCAAGAACGTGTTTTGCCCTGAAACATGACTGTCATATCCTGACAGTAATGTGAATATGAATACATGTCTAATTGTCATTAGCTGTACTGCTATTAGGCTGTATTTTCCAATGCATGTGTAGAAAAACATTGTGTGTTGTGTATTTCAAAAACAATAAAATATTTACAATGTATCTGTTGTCAGTGTTTCGATTAATACGATTATTATTAATGAACAGGTAAATTAAATTAACCACAATATAGTCAGACTTTCTTTGATACTCCATTAACGCTGCACCAAATTAGTGTTGTTGTTAATAGCACTTTCACAAATGGAAGGATGAAGACTACACATATAGACTGGACCTTAAGGCTGTAGCTTCTATACTCCGTTGGTCACGATGTCACGGGTCCGTGTCAATATGTTCAGACGGGTTGATGTTCCGACCACAGGATGCAACACATGGAAAAAAGGAAGAAATAAAAAGCTCTCTCTCTCTCTCTCTCTCTCTCTCTCTCTCTCTCTCTCTCTCTCTCTCTCTCTCTCTCTCTCTCTCTCTCTCTCTACCGTAACAGCGGAATTTTACACGTGCGTAATAACGCATGTAAGTGCATGTTGTAACATAGCTACAGCTTGTAGATTGGCTCTTTTTGGCAAAGAGATTGACAGATATAGATAGCCAGACAGATAGATAGCCAGCCAGCCAGCCAGCCAGCCAGCCAGCCAGACAGACAGACAGACAGACAGACAGACAGACAGACAGGCCGTCAGAGCACACTCACTCACACCAAAAATAGCCGATCTACAAGGTCACTCGCAGAGGCGTTGTGAGCTTGTAGATATTTTTGGCAAGGAGCTTGACAGACAGACAGACAGACAGACAGACAGACCGACCGACCCAGGCCGTTGGAGCACACTCACTTTGATTTCGTTTTGATATAATTTCTACGGGGCATCATTCGAGAAGGCTTTCTGTCCGTCAGACATTCACTGTTTGTCATTATAATAATAATATGAATAATAATAACCATCTTATTTACTATATGCGCAGAATGTGAGCTTGGAGATCGGCTATTTTTGGCAAATAGTTAACGGTGTAGAGGGGGGGGGGGGGAGAGCAGACCACGTGCGTAATTACGCACGGAAAACTCCGGCTTGATATCGTTTTACATTATAATAAATTATAAAAAAATATATAATCATTTCATGACTGATAGACCGGAAAATATAAACTTGACAGATCATATAAACATTAAAATTATAAGAATTCAAGTAAAATTGAGAAAGATCTGGCAGAATGAAATCTCAACTGCTCCTCTGTCTCAATGCGCAAAATATGCCACGGTAATGGCGGAGGAGTGGCTGTCAGTGGCGGACCGCCACTGAGAGTGGCGGGTCAGTGGCGGAAAGTGGCGGTCCGCCACTGAGAGTGGCGGGTCAGTGACGGTTCGTGGCGGCAGGCTTGGCGTTCGTGGCGGGAGGCGGCGCTCATGGCGGGAGGCGGCGCTCATGGCGGGAGGCGGCGATTGTGGCGGGCGGCGGTGCTCGTGGCGGGTGGCGGTCAGTGACGCTCAAGTGGCGGTCCGCCACTGAGAGTGGCGGGTCAGTGACGGTTCGTGGCGGCAGGCTTGGCGTTCGTGGCGGGAGGCGGCGCTCGTGGCGGGAGGTGGCGCTCATGGCGGGAGGCGGCGATTGTGGCGGGCGGCGGTGCTCGTGGCGGGTGGCGGTGGCGGGAGGCGGTGGCGGGAGGCGGCGCTCATGGCGGGAGGCGGCGATTGTGGCGGGCGGCGGTGCTCGTGGCGGGTGGCGGTGGCGGGAGGCGGCGGTCGTGGCGGGAGATGGCGGGAGGCGGCGATTGTGGCGGGCGGCGGTGCTCGTGGTGGGTGGCGGTGGCGGGAGGCGGCGGTCGTGGCGGGAGATGGCGGGAGGCGGCGATTGTGGCGGGCGGCGGTGCTCGTGGTGGGTGGCGGTGGCGGGAGGCGGCGGTCGTGGCGGGAGATGGCGGGAGGCGGCGATTGTGGCGGGCGGCGGTGCTCGTGGCGGGTGGCGGTGGCGGGAGGCGGCGGTCGTGGCGCTCGTGGCGGCTCGTGCCAGAAGCGCGGCGGAGGCGCGGTGGCAGCCACCGCCGTTTTGGGATTTCGCCCCTCCTGCCTTAAAGTCCAAAAAGAAAATAGCAATGCTGCATAAAGATTATATTCCTCTCACCCAACCTCTAGATCAGGAGGGTCCAGATGATTCCTTTGTTCCTTTAATATGTTTCAGTTCATAATATTGACCATCAGAGTGTCTTCTTCATTTCAAACAAGCTTCCCTAATTCAGGTCTTAATCGGTCACAATATTCAACGGTTTAAAGTTCTAATTAGTGTGGTTGCCCTAACAGGGCAACCAGACTATAGTAATCTTCACACTTTATTATTTTCCTAGATAAACAATACTTTGAACCGCATCTCCTCCCACAGTTTTTCCCCCAATGTAGTGCCATATCTCAAAATGACCGTCTTGAGTTGGAATCGTGTGCTTGTATTTTGCTAAGAGATTGGTTAAATAGTTTAATTGATATTGATTTATTAGTGCATTAAATGTCCCCATCCGCTTTAACTCTATAAACGCCATTGACTCGAAAACGCGTCAATTACTACTTAATCCACCCACGCCATTGACGCGTTAGACGCGTTGGATTTGCGTTCATTGTTTAATCTCTGATCGCGCTATGCTGCTTAAAATTCAATGTTATTCTCGAGTTCCACTTACTTCACCCATATCTGCATCCGGTTTCATGGCCTGGGTTCCGTTTCCGGTTTTTGATTATTTTCCCCCGGTCATTTTCGTCCAAAATAGGTAAACAAACGGTTTTTCACACGGTAGAACGGACAAACGGACAGCTTCTCTTCTATAATCTATGGTCTGGGTGACGATCAGTCATCGCCGTCGTATTCGCGATCGTAATTTTGACGATCAAAACAATCTGGGAGGACGTCACATCCGTTTTCATGGTTTTCCCTGTCTAATCGCTCAAGAAGGTAAATAGTGACACCAGGAGCTGATCAAGCTATCATGTGCTGCTCTCTGGTGGCGGATTTGTGCGGCGTCTTTAAAAAACACTCTGATCAATTATTTTCATGAAAACTTTCAAAATATAAAAATAAAAAAAACGAAAATTGCTGGCAATGGGGGAGTACTTTATGAAAATACTCTGGCAGTCAAAGAGTTAATGAAAAAGTGAAAAAACTAAAATTCAAGTATATTTTTCTCAGAAAACGTAAGAGCTAGAGTTACCAGATTTGGAGGGGAGGTTCATAATTTAGTCCAAAATTATTGAAAAAATAATTACACTAATCGGCCACATGGTGGCGCTATAACAGCCCCCTTTACGTTTTGGCCTATAACTCTTGAACCGTAGGTCGTAAAATCAAAATTTATTTTCCCCTAGATTCCTTGGGTCATGACGCCACGCCGATTTGCGTCAGGATAGATTTTCCGCCATTTTGAATTTTCTTCAAAACACACTTTTAGCTCCTCCTCCCATATATTTTGTCCAAATTTCACAAAAATCGGTACACATGATCTCTGGACCCATGCGATAATCTGGACCGAAACAGAATTTTGATAGTCCATACTGTTCGTCCGTAAATGGCTTCCAAAGTTAGCGGGAGGGGCCCGTTTTACAAAAAAGCCCACAAATCACGAACAAAACGTCCAGTCAATCCCAAATTTGAATCACATGTCAAGTGTGGTTTACTCAACAAATCCCCAAAAGAATTTCCACTTTGATCCATAGGGGGCGCCACAAATGCTCAAAATGTAACCGTTTGATGCAAAAACCTTATTTTGGGGGGATCAATCCTCTCAAAATGAAACGCAAGTGATCTCAGGAGTTACATGACAATGTAATTGGCACAGCCTCCGACGGTATTCCTCCCAGCGTATTCCTCGAGTCCCGGCGGCAGCGACCTGCGACTAGCGTCGGTGCAACCACACTCTGCAATTGCCCTGAATTGCGACGCGTCTAGTTTGATTACAATGTAGGCTTTAAAGAGTCTCTTTGTGAAACCACACCAAACACTAATTCACACCCAAAATGGAACACCTATAGCTTTTTCCTCTTCTTCTTTGTGGAGTTTTATGGTTTATGGTTGGCATCCATATTAGTTGCATTACTGCCCCAAGGAACCCCCATAGCCTCACTTCCTGGAACTTTTTTAGCTGTTCCTGGTATCTCACTTCCTGGAACTTTTCTACCATCACTTCCTGGAACTTTTACTACATGTGCTGCTTTTCTCCCACAGCTCCCCCTATGAAATAAAACTGACAACAGAATGAATGGATATCTTCATCAAAACACAACGGCACAATTTTTCCATACACTACATCTAGGTAAATATTTTTTTCCAATATATTCCCTTTGTTATCTCCAAGTAGGTTATGTTTTTCAATACCCATGCATACACATGCATGGCCAGGAAATATTTCACACATTTATGTGGCAGTGTCACATATGGTCCATGTCTCTGCTTTTGATATCCCTTCTAGTCATATCGTTTGATATTTATGTATGTCTGATCAGATCAGAATTTAAATATCTAATACATAATGTATGTCCACCATATTAAGCCTGAATGGTAACCCCTATTTTGGCTAATAAAAAAATAAATCGTTCAATGTGTCAAAATGTATCAAAACGTTTCATTTATTTTCATTCTTCATTTAAAAAAAAAATCGCTACAGGCCTATTTGTCATATGAAAAAGTCTATAGGGCTTAAGTGGTTAAGAATGTGTCCACCCTGTGTCTTTGCTTGTTTGTTTTACAAATCAAACCCTATTTGCAAATAAACATGCCTTGCGTTGCCTTGCCTTTCATGGTCTCCCTCTCAGCTGTCTGTCTGTCCTTCACCGTCCGTCCCTCCGTCCGTCCGTCCCTCTCCCTCTCCCTCTCTCTCCCTCTCCCTCTCTCCCCCTCTCTCTCTCTCTCTCTCTCTCTCCCTCCCTCTCTCTCTCTCTCTCTCTCTGAGACCTGACTTGACGCTTGTTAACATCAAAGGGAGGCTGTCAGTGCCTCAAACTATTTTCCCCCAATCTTATCCCCCCCCAGGTAAGTCGGTGTGAAAAATATACATGGAGTGTATAGCAGGCGTAGTATCCAATAAAGGCATGACAAGTTACGGGGTAGGAAGCCGACCCAATGCACGAGAGCTTTTTAACTTGGCCTATATACAATATCCACACTGTGGACTGACACTGTACGTCCCAGTTACTATGTACACGGTAAAATCCTGAGCGTCAATTTAACTCTGAGAGCGAACGAATGTAAGCAACACTCTCTTATAGTTGCAAATGGATAAATTAACACTTAAGATTTTATGCAAATACACTTTTAAGGCAATGTCCTGGTAGCTCACTCGAGCACTCGCCTTCCAACCACAAGGTCATGAGTTTGATCCCGGGCACCAGGGACGTGCAAAAGGATTTGGAGAGGCAGGGGCTGGAATTTCAAAAGGGCACTTTTTGGATTTGGTTTCACGGACAATTATCATACTTTTAGGTCCAAAAACCCGAAAAGGTATCACTGCGTGCTTAATGGCCTCAAAGTCACGCACCCAACAAGCTTTGAACTGAGCAGATTGGACATTCCGTTCCAGAGATAATGGCCAAAACATCTTGAAAACTGACACTTTCGCCGATTTTCGATTGCAGATTTTTGGCCAATGTCGGCCCGTTTTTCTTTAATAACACGGGATAGGAAGGTCGTACGGCGACATACTAGATACCTGAGAAAAGTTCACTTTGAGCTGCATCCAACACACCCACTGGCATTTCAGTCAGCCTTACCGTTAGGCCGTTAGGTTTGACATTTTCTTCCTTTTTTATTTTTTTTTCCAGTCTGGAGAGGGCACTTTTTTTAGCGACGGGTAAAAGGTCAGGGGCTCAAGCCCCTTTTCATGTCTATGTGTGCACCTCCAACGGCTTGGGTGTGGCAAGTTGTGCAGTAAGTACTGGGAGCTGATGGTAGGTGTTGCACTCCACCTCAGCAATCCATCTCCCAGGGGCATTGCACCACAGGGATAGCCTCTGACTGATACCGACAATAAGCCTCTCCGACCTATTTACTTATTGCACACAACTGCACTCTCGAAGAAGAAAGCTGTTCAGTAATAATAGTATGTGCACGCACACACAGAGCACATTCTTCCTGTCTGTCTATTTTATGTGGACAAAATCCCAGGGAATGGGCAAAATTGCAAACTCACAATTTGTGAGTTTTTGGTTGCTTGAATATGTGCCACTTCTTGCAAATATACCCGGAGGGCCTGTTTCATAAATAACACGGGGACAGCATAAATCCAGCTTAAGCCATTAAGACCTGGAACGCATCTGTGTCACTTTTTCATTTGAGCTAAAAAGCATTATTTTACACTTTGGCTATTTTTTTTAAATCGTGAAAATATGTGCAAATCTTTGAATATATATTGTTTAAAGCGAACAGTTTAACTCTATTCTTTGCTTCTGGGGGTCCCTGGAACTAAACATTTTGAGATGGGGGTCGGCGGCCAAATACATATCATTTTGGGGGTCCTTGACATGAAAAAAAGTTTGAGAACAGCTGATATAGAAACATACAAAACATACTACATACTACAACCCCATGTTGCCTGTCCGCCGCCTAAGGTCCTCTGATGCGGCTCTAATAGATTTTCCTACGTCTAGGCTGGTGACCAAGGGTGATCGGGCCGTTGCCGTCAGGCCCCCCCACACTCTGGAACAGCCTCCCATTGGACCTCAGGGTTGCTAGTTCCATCACCATTTTTAAATCAAAATTAAAGACACATTTTTATAGAAAGGCCTTCTTAACCTCCTAAACAGCAGAAATATGGTGCATCTATACTCACTGATACTGTTATGTGTTATTTTTACTGTTGTAATTGTCTATGATTTTTGATTCACTGTTTGATTTTATGTTGTTAAGCACTTTGTAACATTGTTTAAAAAGGTGCTATATAAATAAAGTTTATTATTATTATTAATATACGTTTTCCAGAATACTGTTGGGATTTAGAAGACATTTCTAAAATCGGCTTCAGGTCTTAATGGGTTAAATGTCTTGCTACAGCGAGTCAGTATTCCTGAAACGGTGATAAGAATGCTTGATTGTCATGTTGATTTTGAGGTACACCGTACACATCATGACATTTATAATCTTCCAGGCATGTCACCAAAAGATCATGAAATTAATCCTATAAGGGAAAATACTCACTAAACCGTGTTGTATGTGTTAAGCCCTAAGGCTAAAGATGGATTTATGCAACACTGTTGTGATAGAATCATATCCCAAAAGATCTAAAGCCCGATTTGTACCCGTGTTGTATGGCGGTGACACGTGCCACAAAATTGCCAATATAGAAGCTATGTTTAGTTTTTTTCACGTGACATTGTCGTACGATGAAGCATAAATTAGGCATAGCACTCTGAAACCAGAGTCTCCTTTTGAAATAATCAAAAGACATTTAATTGTAAACACTAAACAGTCTAAAACTGTCCACTACACTTCAAACACACACAACCAATCTGCCGTCTTTTTTTCTTGCAGACTGCAGTTTGTCGAGTGGGATTTGGATGACAACAGCTGGCTTCAAACATTCAGACAGTTTATGTCTCTGCAATTTTGTCCCACGAATGTACAGGATAGATATACTGTACAAGGTTTGAGCAGGACACAGGACATACTTTATCGTCTCTGTAGGGTGGAAACCTCATATGTCCAAAACAGTTAATTTTCAGGATTCAACGTCAAAAAGATCAAAAGCAGCAGATACACATGCTCAAAACGCGGCGCGAAGCAACACGTTTCGAGCTTGTGGATCTGCTACTTTTGATGCTTTTGTGTGACGCTGTAGGGCAACAGCAAGAAGGGCATTCATTTACGAAAAAACACCAAAAGTTAAAATATGGAGATAAGTGGTTTCTGCCCGACAGCAACGATATACTGCAACAAAATGCAATGAAGGCTGCTGCACTGCAAAGTCCTTAGAGACCGCTTTTGCACATTCTAAGGCCCTGTTCAGACAGCCAGTCCACATCGAGCCCAAATCTGATTTGTGGCCCATACCAGATTGGCGTTTTTTTTTATGCAGTCGGAACAGCAAAGAAACACAATCATGGACACATCAGATTTGAATCAAATTCCTCGTTGAAAATTCCTCTTGTTCAGAACGCATAAAATCAATCTTACTTCAATCTGGATGGGAAATCAGATTTGGGCTGGATTTGGGCTGCTAGTCTGAACAGGCACACTAACCCTGGCATCTATTTTGGGCAAATGTTCAAAAATGTGTCACGTCTGAAAGTGGAGTGCATTATTAATAAACTACATAGTCAATGCTCGTCTCTAGGGCATTAGCTAGGAACCTTCGGCAGTAAACACAATGAGCTCAACCGGTCAGCACATTAGCTAGCTAGATGCATGTGTACTGTAGGTATCTATAGACAGGGTTTGATTTTGAAGAAAAAGAAGAAGAAGAAATAGTGGGGAGCATTTTCCTAACCATATACTGTACTACTTGGCATGACAAATAGCTGATATACAAGCTCGTAGATCTGCTATTTTCAATATTTATGCTTTTTAAGGAAGAATAATTTAGTATGTTGAATTTTGAAAGATTTCTTTATTTTAATTATTTATTTTTTTAAGGAAATGCATGTATTTAATTCAGTCTGATCCAAAGCAGCTATAAAACATATCCCCACCGGTGATAACAAAAATAATGTTTATAAATGTGTCACGATGCGATGCATTGTGAGCTTGTAGATGGCAATTTTCACTATTCATCACACAAAGAAGTATAATATGGGGCTTTCACTGTGCAACTGTGTCATCTGTTGGTTGGCCATGGTGTAGCTCCCACGCAGAAACATAGAAGTATTTTTGAAGTACCTTTTTGGACAATTTAGAACATTTATTGAGCCACAATAAACATGTGATAGTGAGTCACATTTCTTACATTTCTTACAAAAGTATTTGAGAGACAGGGAACAGGTCAAATATATAGCTGGAAACATTACTGCTACGCACACATGCTCACATCCTTGTAACCGACATATTTGCAAACACACCTGATGAAGGCCAGGTTGTGTGGCCGAAACGTTGTGTACCTGATTATTACACGAATGTTTTAAGCTACAGCTGTGTGCGGATGTCTTTTTCTTCTTCTCTAATATCTGCAAACACGCTCTCGTGCGCGCACACGCACACACACACACACACACACACACACACACACACACACACACACACACACACACACACACACACAAAACATAATTATTCACATACACACACTGCCACTTAGAACAAACGTATATATGTAGTGTCACCAACAAACAGCTGAGTTAGAGTTTTGAGGACACTGAGGAATGGAGTTAATCTCTTGGAGGGAGGGGGGGAGAGAGAGAGAGAGAGAGAGAGAGAGAGAGAGAGAGAGAGAGAGAGAGAGAGAGAGAGAGAGAGAGAGAGAGAGAGAGAGAGAGAGAGAGAGAGAGAGAGAGAGAGAGAGAGAGAGAGAGAGAGACAAAGCTGTGTAATAACAGAAAAGTGTGGCACTCAGCACTTGGTACTTGTTGGAAGCTCAGAGGGCAGACAAACAGCTTTCACCTCCATCAAACTACCCTGAACACCAGTGAAAAAACCCCCGGCTCCAGCCTCAAACAACCCACGCTGTGACCTCTTCCACTAAGTACCGTACTACTTGAAGGAAAACAGCACTCTCCACTTTTCCTCCAACTGTTGGCTGTAGGTCTTTCACAATTACGTTTTGTACGAAAGATTGCGTGTAAAGAGTTGTCAATGAAAACCTTGATGGAGTGAAAACAAATGAGAATCTGTGCTTGACTTCAACACAGACTGACTATTGTATCTATGCTTTCATTTGATAAAGACTGTTTGCTGTTTGGCAGATTTGAAACTGGGTCATCCTGATTGCGGATGTGTTAATTGTGACTCTGGACCTTTCTGGAAGTCTCCTTTTCAGCAACTGACAGGCACAAAGATTTATTGAAAGTAAAGACCCTATCTTGCCCAAAATGTATCGTTGCTAGCTTACAACTGACTCAGTTGTAATTTTCACGCCCAGCAAGTGCAAGTCAGACCCATTGTCGGTGCACTGCTATCTAGTGGGACCAACAACAAAAAAAACATTGTACTTTTGACCAACAAAAACATGGGCAATAAATCATAAAAGGATGTGTCACAGTGCAGAGATTATTTATTATTTCAATAAGTATGCTATACTGTATTGCAGATAGACAATATGTTCAGGTTCAACTTCATGAACCGTAGCTTTTATTTTTCTTACCCTGCACAACGTACAGAAGAACCAGGTCATCAGTATCCATTTAAAGACAGCTGGAGCCTGCAGCACCCATGTCATGCTACTGTAGGTGGTTTGAACAGCGGTTCTCAAACCTTTTAATATCAAGGAATATTTGTATTGGCCGCCTATTTGAAACAATGGCCAGGGAACCCCATACAAGATTTGGGTTGTTAAAATATAATATAAAAAAAAAGAAAATCCGTCTTTCAAGATTGTTTTGAAAATAGCAAATCTACAAGCTCACAATTCGTCGCATCGCCTTACGGGTCCATGTGGTTTCACATTTGAGTGCGTGTTAGGTGCACCGTACCATAGGAAAACAATGTTTTTGCTGGCAACACATTTCTAGACACACGTCTTGTTGTGATAACCCCTTATATGCTCAGAGGGTGGTCTACCGTTTACACTTGATTGTTACATCTGCCCACATGTCTACTACTTCTTCCTTAACTCTGAGTGTGTGCGTGCGTTTGTGTGTGCGTACGTGTGTGCGCACACGCGTGTATCATCTGAATGGAGACAGGTGCGTGGGAGTCAGTTTGGAACCTTGCCAGCTGCAACAGTTCAGTAATCTAGCCCTCTATATATACGCGTACTCTGCCCTGCCTTACTCACCTTGTCAGATCCGAGCAAAGTGTTACGCTCTCTACATTGACTCCCAGTAGCCCTTCTCCACCCACTTGTTTCATCTGCCTGTTCCTGGATCCTCGTCACGTCTGGCTGCTCTGTTGTGGTTTCTACAGACCTCGCTCTGGACTAGTCCAAACCCTGCCTGCCCAGCCAGCTCTACAATCGGCCTCGTTACCCGGGACCTCACCTTATTCTTGGAATTTCTCCAGGGCAGTGGCATTGCCCTTTTCTGCTGCTTCATTCAATATCGGGTCACTTCCGCATTAATAGGCTGCAGGTGTAATGCAGGTAATCAGTGTGTTGCCAGATTTTGCAAGAGAAACAAGCGGCCAGGTCTATGAAAACAAGCCCAAAAGAAGCAACTAGGCTAAGTTTTACCACTTTACATCGGCTATTTGAAAATAGCAGATCTACAAGCTCACAACACATCACATCGCGACACGTTGTGAGATTGTAGATCTGCTATTATCCAAAAATAGTGGGGAAACATTTTGAATATTCTCGAAACATTTTAACAACACAAATCTTGTATGGGGGTCCCTGGCACAACATATTTTCAGATGGGGTCCCGAGAACAAATACATATTAATCTGGGGGTCCTTGACGCAAAAGAATGTGGGAACCACCGGTTTAAAAAACATTAGGAAGCAAGCCCCCATAATTATAAGCAACAACACTTTAAAAACAAGCCAACAATCGCTTATTATAAGCAGACATGGCAACACTGGTAAACAGGAAACCCCTTGATATGGGGCTCCCTACCACGCGATAATAGTGTTCCTGGGATGAGCGGGGCCAGACGCAGCTTCTGATTGCCTGAAACGGGGGTAGGGAGCGCTCGGCTTCGCAACTTTCGGCACTACCTGGCCACGCCCATGGTTGGCCTGGCCAGGAATAAGGTCAGAGGCGTCAATTGGGTATGGCAGGGTATTGCAGCTGCCATACCCTGGCTCCAGGAAGAAAAAAATATATATATATTTTAAAAAAAAAATTTTTATAAAAATAAATCCATGAATGTCTCTGTCTATCTGCGTTGATTATTCTGTTATTACATTTCAGTAAAATAACTACCAATGCAAAATGATTGCTTTCACAGGGTATTTCATTCTTCACAACTGCTTGTATCTCCCCTATTCTCCCCTATCTTGTCAAATGGTATATTCCCAGGCACAGCTTGGGAATCCCAGGTTCAACACAGGTGCAATGCATTATTGTTAATTAGCAAGCAGCAGAGGCGCGTTTTTTCAATAGCATGACAGGCTGTTTTATTTACTTGTGAACAGTGAATTTGAAACAGTATGCCCTATGTTGTTATTTAACATTTCTAACGCTATTGTATATTTGTCTCATTCTCTTGCATTGTTGGCATGGTAAGTGGAAATAGAGGGGCTGAGACTGCATGCATTTGAAAAGGCTCATGTTGTCACACAATACATATCTGATGTATGGCTGAAGCATTGCATTTAATTTCCTTGTGATTATGGTCTGAATAGAACTTGTTACAACCATGTTACAGTAAGTGTGATGTAGTAGCCTGTGATGCAGGTGTAAGACCATTGTGTTATAGGTATAATGTATAGTTTTCTATGCATTTTGGGAGTGTTTTAGCAGGGTTGACCCCCAAGCCGTTCGGCCGAAAAAGGGCCCCCCAAAAAAGGGGCCCCAATAGTTAACCCTGCCATACCCTAGCTTTTACTGAACTGACGCCACTGAATAAGGTGTAGTCTTGCATAGACGATCACCTAGTGACATATAAATTCATAGAATGGGCTAAAACTGGGTGGAAACCAATTCTGAAATAATAATAATAATCATAATAACAGTATTGCAGAACCAATGCATGAGACTTTAAGGCAGTCCTTCATACAGGATGGTATCTTGATTGGTTTTCAAAGCAGTAGGCATAGGTTTGCCGTGCTCCTCTTTTGCCCTTTTCCTTGCTGGTAAATCAATACATTTTTGAGTTCATACTGCTGCCTCAGAGTTTTGAGTCTGCTGGGATCACAAATTGGTCCATGTAACGGTGATGTTTTCGGTGAGCATCGAGCTATCGTTTCATTCTTCATTCATATCATTTAGATAGAAATGCTCAAGGTGCAAGAGCAGCTGGCTATTGAATGAATAGTCTAATCGGTTGAAATTATGTTACAGTACGTCCAGGCCCAGATTAACGCACAAGCTCACAGGGCTTCAGCCCGGGGGTCCGAAGCTCCGGGGGATAATTCCTCCAGTCCGCCACTCTGACAGAACTCAATTTGAGAATAAAGCACTCTTTATCATTCTGATAGATTAGTCCTCTGGTGTATACTTTTTGTTCTTTAAAAAAAAAATTACAGTTCCTGTAAAAAAAAAAAGGGAAGAAGAGGGCACAAAACCCCTGGCAGCAGCAATCAACTCAGTCCTGACATCACTCGTTCATCCCCTGGGTCACTGAAGTAATTTCTCTATGGAGAATAACATTGGGTCATCTTAGTATCGTCTCATATAAGAATTGTGGTCCAAAAATAAACAAACTGTCCCGGCGCTATTGTCGGGGAGGTGGCTCTGTATCGTTTACGATAGTCAGTCACTCATATTTGATACAGTCTGTTTCTGGGGATTTTAAAACAATTCGGCGGGATTAACGTTAGCGTTTTCTCGCTGTCAGTTGATGCTTCATATCCATATGAGTCAAATCGCTGTGTTCATTTGTTTATTTTTGGAACACAGTTCTTATATGAAGCGATATTAAACATGTCTATGGGAATTCAAAATGGGGGGGAAAAAACATGACCAAGGTAGGATATGTAAATTACGTCAGACTTGGGTGCGCTATAGGTCATTTAAATAGGGCCCTAAGTGTAAATGCTCCTTACACCCAAGCAGGCCAAAGTGGTTTGAACCGACCAACATGGCCATCCTAAGAGCCCCAAAAGTGAAATAAAATCAAGTACCATAATAATAATAATAGTGAAGGTTCCAGCAATCAGCCCATATTATGAGACATTGTGTATGCAAATGGAGATTTTGGCCTAGAGGTGGCGCTGGAGAAAGGTCATGCAGTCACACCATGGGTGGGTTCAGCCATCAGGGAGCATGATGACCGATCGATCAATAGATATCGACAGTGTTGGACGGACGGATGGATGGATAGAAGATTGCGATGACAATGGCAGTGGTTGACGTAGATTGTATGCATTTTACAGTGGTTGAAATTGAAAGAAAGTCAATGGCAATCTATTGGTGGCGAATTGTTCCTCCGTCACGATCAATAATGATGTGTTTGCCTCTCTGTCTATGATCGATATTGTTTTTTAGTCAATAAGGTTTACGGTCAGTAATGTATCGATCCTCGTCTCTTGCCAGTGGTTAATAATAGATTATTATTGCCGCGGGTTGGTTACCGAGGGCAACGTGTTATCCTTTTAGCATAACCTTTGACTGTACTACCTGTACTGTCAACAAACCTGCTAATAAAGTATTCAATCGATCAAAGACAGTGAACGCCTGGTCGATCATCAGTCCATCACAAGCACAGGGAGAAAATAGCATTGATTGACACGTGGCAGCTATGTTTGACATGCTGAGCCAGGTCACTCACAGTGACAGATCTTTGATCTGTGGCACTTTAACCCATTAAGACCTGAGGCGATTCTAGAAATGTCTTCTAAATCCTAAAAAAAAATTTGAAAAAAATCCCACTTTTTTTTTTCACGATTTTTCAAAAATAGCAGATCTACAAGCTCATAGCGCGGCACTCGGTGCCGCGCTATGAGCTTGTATATCTGCTATTTTTGAATAGCCAAAGAAATCTAAAGTGACACAGATGCGTTCCCGGTCTTAATGGGTTAACTTATGTTCAGAGTTTGATTTGTAAGAGAAGAGAAGAGAAGAGAAGAGAAGAGAAGAGAAGAGAAGAGAAGAGAAGAGAAGAGAAGAGAAGAGAAGAGAAGAGAAGACCACTGTAAAGAAACGGGGGTGGGCATTTTCTTAACCACTTAAACCCTAAATAATACTTAATAATACTTTGTATTGATTGTCTGCAATATCTGAAAATTTAAACATTACAAAAATGGTTGGAAAGCTTGTCATTTACGTCAGGGTTAATGTGGTTAAAATACATTACATATGTTTATTAGACTGCTAAATTGTGATATTATCAAACATAAATGCCAAACATATCAGACAGTCGCAACAAGGAAATGCATGTATTTAGTTCAGACTGACCAGAAGCAGCAATAAAACGGGACCGTACCTATGTTCCCCGGGTTCTATGTTCCCCGGGTCCTATGTTCCCCGTTTCCTAGGGAGAGCGGGGAATATAGGACCTAACCTAAACCTAACCCTAACCATAACCTTAGTGGGGAACATAGAACCCGGGGAACATAGGTATGACCCCCAATAAAACATAGCCCCAACAGCCATGAAAATAAATGACCCGGGGGTAGGGGGATATCAAGAGCAGAGGCATGAACTGAGCTGGTCAATGTTGTCGGCACGGAAATAAACTTGACTGCCATTGCACGTGAAATATTACACACCTTTTGTGAAAATAAAAACAAACACACAAACAAAAATGATGGCAAACCAAAACTAAATTGGCCCTTTCGCAAAGTCAAAAGGATGTCACATTTTCTGAAAGACATTCTCAAACACACAAAAGTTCGCCACTGTCGGTTGGAAATCTCATATGTCCCAAACTATTACTTTTCAGGATTCAAATAGCAAAAGTAACAGATCTACAAGATCAAAATACGGCGCGAATCTGTTACTTTTGATGCTTTTGTGTGACGCTGTAGTAAATTTACAAAAAAGAACAAAAAAACGTTTTTATTTTAAAGGATATGGAGTAGGAGGTTTCTGCCCGACAGCAACAAAAAATCAAATAAACCAACTCCCTGTCTCGATGTGGCTTGATGCTCACGGATCGTTTCCTCCAAACATTTTAAATCATAAACGTTTGGCTCAGGGTCCCAGACTTCATTACACCATTTTAATTGCGTCCTCAATGAGTTTTAAGCAGCTCGCCGCTGAGCTGTCAGCTCCTCTCAAATAAGGCTTTACTTACTTTAAAAAATAAATAAAAAAGTTTCTCCACTGTAAATAGCCTCGCTCAAACATTCACGAAGATTCAAGCCTTTTTATCCAATATATGTCTGCTGCATTATAACAGCCTGTTCTGAACGTATTCAACAGTCAGTGAGCGTGTGCGTTCATGCACTTGGTGTGACACACACCCACTACAGCAGTGGTTCTCAAACTTTTTCATGTCAAGGACCCCCAAATTGATAAATATGTTGTGCCAGGGACCCCCAGAAGCAAAGATTTGCTTTAAAAAGGTTCACTAAGCAAAACTAAATTTATCATTTTTGGAAATAGGAAAATAGATAAACAGGTCAAAATCAAATTTGATGATGTTGAAATTGATCAAGTTGTTGAGAATAAATTTCTGGGAATCACAATTGACAGCAAACTGAATTGGAAATCACACATTAACTCCGTAAGAACTAAATTATCGAAAACAATTGCTATACTGTATAAAATGAAACCAATCTTGGACCAGAACTCACTCTACTTACTGTATTGCTCTCTCATACTTCCACACATCAGTTATTGTGTGGAAGTATGGGGGAGCAACTATAAATCTAATATCAATCCAATATTTCTACTCCAAAAAAAAGCCATCAGAATTGTCAATCATGCAGAGTACTACACACCTACAAATTCACTTTTTATTCATTCAAACACCCTAAAACTACATGATCTTGTTGACCTTAATACTGCAGCCATAATGTTCAAAGCACATAACCATCTGCTTCCGCAATGTATCCAGGAGCTGTTTGAGCCAAGAGAGAGTAGGTATAACCTAAGGGGATTTGGTATCTTTAAGGGGACTAAGGCAATAACTAATAAAAAAGGTAGATGCATAAGTGTCAGAGGGGTAAATCTTTGGAACGGTTTGGACGATGAATTAAAAAAATGTAGTTCCATAAATAAATTTAAAAGAATGTATAAATCTAAAATAATAGATAAATATAGAACATTAATGTAAATTATAAATACTTGAAGGAATGTTAGCTTTGCTAGATTATCTTATAAATTATATCGTAATTACATACTAAGTATGTATTATAAATTATTATACAAATTGATTACTATAGTATTATATAAGGATATTGTAATATGATAATTCAAGAATTCTGTAAGTCTTGTCTTTTGGTTGTTGTGATCACGTTTGTCTTGTTTTCTTTTTTCTCTGTTGTGTTAATCTTCTCTTTTGTCAGTTTTCTCGTTTGTTTGTTTGTTTTTTTCTTGTTTTCTTGTTTTTCTTTTTTCCTTTACGTCAATTAGTTTTGTGTGCAAAAGGATAGGCAAAATAAGCCATTGGCTTCAGCCTACTCCTTTTTGGTCTTAATCATACATGATATGATATGATGATATGTCGAATACATTTAATGTACCCTGCTAAGATCAAAATAAAATACTACTACTACTACTACTAATGTTCAAATTATTTTTTAAATAGCAGATCTATTTGTTGTGAGGTTAGATTCAGTAGATCTTAGATAGATATCCATACTGTAGTTGGAGAGAGTGAAATGATCTGAACGGTCATTCTTATGCACTCTTTCATTGGGCTGCAAATTCTAGCCGGTGAAGTAATAGTGAAATCAAACTGTTCCTCATTTTGCTGCGGGGTCCCCCTAGAACCCCCTTTGGGACCCCCAGACACCACTTTGAGAACAACAGTTCTAAACTGTCTCAAAAAAAGATAAGAACCTCCTTTCCCGATGGTTCTGAGGCTAAACAAATCTGCAAATCTAAGTCAAGTCATGTCAGCATCTACAGCATTAGTTAGGGAATTTTAGCAAAATATTTGGACCATCTGTGAAAAAATGTACTACCAATAGCTTTCTTCACCAATGTGTTCTTATAGGTGTCTAGAATCACCTCTCAAAAAGTGCAACTCCAAATCCTCGTGGAAAATCCTGGAGAGCCAATCAAAGTTAAGGAGCCCAGAGGGCTTGGGTGAAAAATATGAAAAGAAATAAAAGTCTTGTGAGGTGTCTAACTAGGGGTTTTCAGGGGTGCTGAATCCATTCCAACCATTATTTTTGAGTAAAAATGTCTCCCTGGCCATCTAATATTGGTATATTGGTTATTGTTAGTGTATAATCAGTGTATAATCAATGGTAGGGGATTGGGGTGTTGTTGAATTGATTCTATTTTGAAAAATAAAATAAGAAAACATTGCTAAACACTTGATAAGAGTGTACACCTACTGTGCACATGCTCAGTGGGATACACTGTCTGCATGTGGGGAAGGAGCGGGAGTGTTGCATCCTGGCAAATATGTCTGGACGATTTTAAGGTACGGTAGTTTATCTACTTTTTGGCATTTATTTTCCTCTGCTGGCAAAACTTTTGATTACTGTGAATTTATATGTCAATTTTCTCTAGCCTATTGCTTACATTGAACAATCATTAGTTAAACAATCATGACACTTGTCTTTTAGTAGACAACATGGAAGAGGATTCTGTAGCTTGTGGCTTAAGGTGCTTCATCTGTGGTGGTCCTGAGACTGAGATTCAAAAGCTCTCAAAAGTCACCCAAAAAGGCTATGCACAGATGTTGTCTTATTCTGAGAGTGTGGATGATGCAGCATTAATCAGAAGACTACATGAGGACTGGAAAAACTGAGATGACCCCAAACTAAGATACCATTTGGAATGCAAAACCGAGCTATACAGTCGTGCAAGAGGTATATCCACTGGAAATCGTACGTTTTTTTCAATGTGATGAAAGTTGCCACTTGCAGATTTCAATCCTATTCTATGTTGTGAGTGACATCATAATTTAATAAAAACTTTAAACATAATCTATTCTTTAGAGCAAGATGAGCAAGACCAACGGCCAGACATGAAGAAAAGACGCAGGGCATTGTCTGGGTCAAGTAGTTCAAGTGCTAGCTGGCACACTTGATCTACCATAATACTTGCATCCTTTGCAATGAAGGTATCAATGCTGGCACATTGAAAAGAAACCCTGGTAAGTCTTTTGTATGTAAGATTCAAATGAATTTTGATAATTGTTTTTCTTGCTCCTCATTGTAGGTTTCCACTCAAAGTAGAATAATTTAATCATGCACATACTGTATGTGGCTACCTTTTATCCAGACAGAGCTCGGCAGTTGTATCGTGCACCTGATAATGTCTACCAGGACCAACTGAAAGGAGTTTGATGCAGAGAGCAAAGCGACGAGGTGATGACTGGGGACTTGAAGTTGCTGGTCGCCTGGTGGCAGAAGAGGCAGTATATCATATTCGATGCAGAAGAGACTTTGAGAACCCTGTTACAAAGTCTGAGGTAACATTATATGGATACACAATACAGCTGTACAATACAACTCACATTTCTTATCCTGAGGGAAGAAATATAATTTTTAATAGTGAAACTTTTGATTTCAAAATAATTTATTCTGCAAGATTGATATGGGTCCAGGAATGAGGGGGACTAATAAATTATAAGAAATGTGAGTTGTATTGTACAGCTGTATTGCGTATCCATATAATGTTACCTTAGACTTTGTAACAGGGTTCTCAAAGTCTCTTCTTCATCGAATATGATATACTGCCTCTTCTGCCACCAAATCTATAATACCAGACAGGCGACCAGCGACTTCACGTCCCCAGTCATCACCTCGTCGCTTTGCTTTCTGCATCAAACTCCTTTTCAGTTGGTCCTGGTAGACATTATCAGGTGCACGATACAACTGCCGAGCTCTGTCTGGATAAAAGGTAGCCACATACAGTATGTGCATGATTAAATTATTCTACTTTGAGTGGAAGCCTACAATGGGGAGCAAGAAAAACAATTATCAAAATTCATTTGAATCTTACATACAAAAGACTTACCAGGGTTTCTTTTCAATGTGCCAGCATTGATACCTTCATTGCAAAGGATGCAAGTATTATGGTAGATCAAGTGTGCCAGCTAACACTTGAACTACTTGACCCAGACAATGCCCTGCGTCTTTTCTTCCTGTCTGGCCGTTGGTCTTGCTCATCTTGCTCTAAAGAATAGATTATGTTTAAAGTTTTTATTAAATTATGATGTCACTCACAACATAGAATAGGATTGAAATCTGCAAGTGGCAACTTTCATCACATTGTATAGCTCGGTTTTGCATTCCAAATGGTATCTTAGTTTGGGGTCATCTCAGTTTTTCCAGTCCTCATGTAGTCTTCTGATTAATGCTGCATCATCCACACTCTCAGAATAAGACTACATCTGTGCATAGCCTTTTTGGGTGACTTTTGAGAGCTTTTGAATCTCAGTCTCAGGACCACCACAGATGAAGCACCTTAAGCCACAAGCTACAGAATCCTCTTCCATGTTGTCTACTAAAAGACAAGTGTCATGATTGTTTAACTAATGATTGTTCAATGTAAGCAATAGGCTAGAGAAAATTGACATCTAAATTCACAGTAATCAAAAGTTTTGCAAGCAGAGGAAAATAAATGCCAAAAAGTAGATAAACTACCGTACCTTAAAATCGTCCAGACATATTTGCCAGGATGCAACACTCCCGCTCCTTCCCCACATGCAGACAGTGTATCCCACTGAGCATGTGCACAGTAGGTGTACACTCTTATCAAGTGTTTAGCAATATTTTCTTATTTTATTTTTCAAAATAGAATCAATTCAACAACACCCCAATCCCCTACCATTGATTATACACTGATTATACACTAACAATAACCAATATACCAATATTAGATGGCCAGGGAGACATTTTTACTCAAAAATAATGGTTGGAATGGATTCAGCACCCCTGAAAACCCCTAGTTAGACACCTCACAAGACTTTTATTTCTTTTCATATTTTTCACCCAAGCCCTCTGGGCTCCTTAACTTTGATTGGCTCTCCAGGATTTTCCACGAGGATTTGGGGTTGCACTTTTTGAGAGGTGATTCTAGACACCTATAAGAACACATTGGTGAAGAAAGCTATTGGTAGTAAATTTTTTCACAGATGGTCCAAATATTTTGCTAAAATTCCCTAACTACATCTATATTTATACTAAAAGTGACCAAATCTCTGTCTGTGCGAACGGTCTCACACTTGCCGTTTGAGGTACTCCATATAATACAGAGTTGTGTTTTGGAGGCCTCATACCTCTGAAAGGCCTATGAAACTCAACTTTTTTGAAGTTTGTGATCTGGTGGATTCCATCTGGACCGCTGCATTTTCTCTCTCAAGTCTGACAGAGATAGGAAATCTGGTTTTCCCCCGTCCATCCGATCCCATCATCAATCAACCGAAATGTGAACCTGACATTTGCAGCAGCAAAACTTAGGCAGAAGCTCTTATGCCAATAAAGAGCTCTCTCTCTCGGTCCGACGGAAAAACTTTCCAGAACTGAATGTCAAAACAAAATGGACCTGAAATGGATGACTTTTCTGTTGATGTGGGCTAACTGTTTAGTTGCTCAGAATAATGGATAGGGCCTATAGAGTTTCTCACGCCCCCTCTCCCCAAAACCTGGACCCCCGGGGGGCCAGCACGACTCTCCACCATTACACCCCCACATGAGCCCCCTCTCCCCCGGGCTGAGTCATCGACTTAAATCCATATTCATCCACCCTGGAGCTGAGTGATCCATCTGAATCTCCTGTTCTATTCTCTCTCTCTCTCTCTCTCTCTCTCTCTCTCTCTCTCTCTCTCTCTCTCTCTCTCTCTCTTTTTTTTTCACTCCTCTGTTGTCCTCTTTCAGGTATATATTTCCCTACCAATCTGTCTATCCATCTCTCTCTCTCTCGCTCAAATTGATTCAATTTTTCCCTCTTGCTTTCTGCTTCTCTTCCCATTGCGCGCTCTCTCTCTCTCTCTCTCTCTCTCTCTCTCTCTCTCTCTCTCTCTCTCTCTCTCTCTCTCTCTCTCTCTCTCTCTCTCTCTCTCTCTCCCCCCTCTCTCTCTCATTCCCCAATTCTCCTCAGGCCATCAAATGCACCTGACTGGAGATCTATCTCGACCAATCAGGGCCCACTCAGCGGGCAGGGGCGGGCCCTAGGGGACCGGCTAACCAACCCCCTGATCGGATTAGGCCACCTACCTGTCCATCACTTTAGGGAGCTCGCCCCTAGCACAATGGCCTCCTTCGCCTGGCTGCGATTTACGCAGGCAGGCACCCACACACATATAGACAGATGCACGCGCGAACGCACCCACACACATAGAGACAGATGCACATGCGAACGCACCCACACACATAGAGACAGAGATGCACGCACACACATATACAAACTCACACACATTATCACCCACTGACCCCAAATATTATTCTGATTTGGCTTGGATAGTAGGCAGATTATGTGAGTTGTGCTTGAAAAATTCACGCGTGCGCAAACACACACACGCACACAGCTAAAGCGCAACAAGAAATGCTAATGAAAAAAGGAAAAATACACACGCACATGTGTGCGCACACACGCACATGTGCGCGTGTACACATGCACACACACACACACACACACACACACACACACACACACACACACACACACACACACACACACACAAAATCCTTTATGCTCTCACACACAGGGCAGCTTATCAGTGTGGCTGTCAGTTTGTGTTTGGAAGTGAAGAGAGTAAAGTGATCTCTAATGGCCATTTGCACTCTGCTCCTGCACACAATAAGACTGACTAATGGAGAGAGAGAGAGAGAGAGAGAGAGAGAGAGAGAGAGAGAGAGAGAGAGAGAGAGAGAGAGAGAGAGGAGCACTGCACTAAGGGACTAGCGAAAGTGCAGGAGAGGCCAGAAACATGTCAGTGGAGAGAAAGAGGTTGAGAATGAGTAGAAAGAGAGAGAGAGCGAGATGATGAAATAAGCGAGAGAGAGAGAGAGATGAGAAATCACATGAAATCAAGAGGACGTTAAACCTAGCTAACGAGACAACGCTCGCTAACGAGTTCCGTAATTACCGACACTTGAGTTTGTTTCATTCCGTATCTTAATGTAACTCTTCCTCGATCACGCCCGAAACCCATCAAATCCCTTCCTAATCCCTCCTCACCTTGCTCCTCCTATTCCCTCCTTCCAACTGTCCGCTCCTCTATTATTCTCTCTCTCTCTCTCTCTCTCTCTCTCTCTCTCTCTCTCTCTCTCTCTCTCTCTCTCTCTCTCTCTCTCTCTCTCTGTGTCTCCCCTGCTCTTTTCCTCTCTGTCTACTCTGGCCTCCTCGCTATAGAGACGACTAAAAACATACAGACTTAACTTTATACTTCAAAGACGTTCTCACATTGACTTGAATGTTGTCCCCTGCCTTTCTCTGGGAGGTCTATTAGGGCTTTGGGGGCAGGCTCTCTATACGTGCGTGCGTGCGTGCGTGCGTGCGTGCGTGCGTGCGTGCGTGCGTGCGTGCGTGCGTGCGTGCGTGCGTGCGTGCGTGCGTGCGTGCGTGCGTGCGTGTGTGTGTGTGTGTGGCATGCACACGTACGAGCGTGCATATATCCGTGTGTGTTGCAGTATGCTTGAGTGTGTTTTGATGGCTCTCCAGCTCTTCGAATTAGCATACTTATTAGCATAGGGATATAAGTCAACACTGGCCCCAATATGTCTCCTATAGTATGGCTCTATTGTGGCCTTACTGTGTGTGTGCGTGTGTGTGCGTGTGTGTGTGTGTGTGTGTGTGTGTGTGTGTGTGTGTGTGTGTGTGTGTGTGTGTGTGTGTGTGTGTGTGTGTGTGTGTGTGTGTGTGTGTGTGTGTGTGTGTGTGTGCTAACTGGTATGCTTTTGAAACAGACATATCCACAAACCAAATAGCTCCCGCTAAAAGGATTTTTAATCTGCAAAAGTGACGATTAGAGCAACAAGGCTCTTCTTCATGCTGCGTTCACACTAACGGCGACAAGCAACAGCTACAAGTTATTTTCAGCGGAAACCAGCGACACAAAGCTACAAACTGATGCCCGGTGGAGGAATTATGGCAGAACTACACCTTGATTTTTTATTTGTTCACCTCTTGCCTTTTAAGATGTTTTACCACCTATCACAAAGTCAAAAAGCCATGTCACAGAGCTAGTTATTATTGTTTTGGGTACTGCTTGCTCCTCTGACACAAGCAGCTCCCCCATAGAATGGGAGTGGATGGGGCTGATCGGACGTGATGTCCCTATTCAGACAGACTCTTTCTCAGACTTTCAGAGTCTGATGCCACAAACCTGTGCTTCCTTCGGCTTGGTACCTGCAACTGCAGGCCATAGGCTCTATCCACAGCAGCTATATTGGAAGGATGATGCTAATTAACGATGTGTTCCATTCTGGTCAAACAGAGTCAGGGTGCTGATAAGGACATGTTGGCTCACTGGAAACACTCTGCTACACCAGTGGGTCTCAAAGTGTGGACCAGGTACCCTCATGGTTCCTTGAGGGGGTTCCAAATGGCCCCTTACAGGTGTGTATAACTCTTTATATGGGGGTCCTTAAAAGTTTTTGTTTGAGAACCACTGTGCTCCAGAGCCTCAATTAGTATAATTTGTAAGACTTGTGAAGAAAGTAAGGAAGAGGCCCAATTTATTTCCAATACGGCTGCTGTGCATAGAGCCTATTAAATCATCCACCTATTTGAAATTAAGCCTCAACGCTACAGAAGGCAAAGTGCAATATTTTTGCTGCATTAAGTGCCTTACGCCCCAAGGACACACCCTATTGTATTTGTGGGTTCTCAACTCTAGTCCTGTGGAGCCTGACTTCTGCTGCCAGCTTGCCATTCTAGCAGCTAGTTAAATTACAATCACCTGGTGCCCCATGCTTAATTGCACCCTAATTAAGACAGCTGGAATTAAAACCAACAGCACTCTGTATACCCTCCACCCCCAGGAATGCTGGAAAGTCGAGGTCCACTGCCTCAGGCCATGTTCACGCATAGCATTTAGGGAGGGAAAATACCTGCCGGGGGCGCTTTTTGTGTCGATATGAAACAAGACAGGGTTTAATAACGCTGTGGCTCCCATGTGGATCTTGGACTTCATATTGTCTTCTTCTTCTTCTTCCATCACAGTGGACCATTTTCCAGTTTCCATCTTCTGTTCGCTGCCTCTCCCTCCGTCACTCCAGCCACCTGCATGTCCTCTCTAACCGCATCCATAAACCTCCACTTTGGCCTTGCTCTTCTTCTCTTTCCATCTTCAGCATCCTTCTCCAATCTTCAGCATCCTTCTCCCAATGTACCCCTCATCCCTCCTCTGCACATGTCCAAACCCTCTCAACCTCTTGTTTTATCCCCAAAACTTCTAACCTGGGCTGATCCTCTAAAGTGTTTGTTTTAATAATACATAACAATATATAAACACAACATAATGTAAAAGAAGAAACACCTCATTATAAGTCAAATAATTCCAAAAATATGGGTGAAATTATTTGTCGTACAAGCTCCACTCTGCCAAGAAAACAAACATGCGATGCAATGCGATGCTATTCGAGAGTGCAGACTAGCCAACTCCAACTCGGGAATCGCTGCCCTCCACACCCTCCTGTCTAGCATCAGGGTCTTGATCTACGCAGTGCTTTTAGCTCCGCTGTCCCGCCACAGTGTGTCTACATAGATGGTGCCAGTTCCAGGTGCCTGACACAGTGCCCAACTGGCCTCATCCTTCTCTATCTGACCTTGTCCGTGACGTGTGAGAGGCCCACGTAGAGGACCATGTTTTTGATGTGGTCTGCCCATGTGTCACCAAGTGCCATTCGTAGGATTCTTGTGTAGACGCCATCCAGAAAACAAACAAATAAAACCAGAAAAAGCTATCTTTCAAAGAGCGGCCACATTCAGAACGCCTTGCAGCTGCATGGATCCCATAGGGTTCTGTGAAAAACGAAACAAAAAAGACGCTTCTATGCGTGAACATGCCCTCACACGTGATTCAATTATAACACGAAAGGCTAAATCACAACACGTCGGCTGTCTCAAGCCCCTGTTCAGAACATTACATTAGTAATAGCATGTGTTGTATTGCATTGTGGGAAACCTTAATTGGTCTGGGGTTCCAGGAGTATAAATAGTTCAGTTTCGGTTTTGGTTTTGGTTTCGGACCATGACGGAGGCGCGCAGTCACAGGCGAACTGTCACCCCGTGAAGGACCACCGAGGGAGCTAAGGCGACCGAGTTGCCGTCCTGAACGGTGTGACGTTCGCCTGTGCCTACTCAGCGCTGTTCGAGTTATGTACCGATAGGCACAGAATCGTAAATATTGTTGTGGGGACTGCTCCGCCTCCATGTAGGTCAGTAGCTCCTGATTACGCCCCATGAATGGTCTGACAAATCACGGGTAGGTCTAAATCGCGCCTACTGGTCGCCTACTGGTCGCCTACTCGCCCACTCAAAGGTCTGATAAAACGTGATAATCTCCCATTCAATGCATTGATAGCATTCGAAGCCGCTGCACACACACACACGCACACACACACACACAGGCACCTGGATGAGCTGGACTCTGTGCTAATCGCTCCATGGACTTACATACATGCACACACACACACACACACACACACACACACACACACACACACACACACACACACACACACACACACACACACACACACACACACACACACACACATGAAACAAACACATGCTGGGTGCTCCACAAGTGTGGAGAGGACATTGCTTTCTTTTAAAGTCTCTTTTACATTTTTAGAACTTTTTATCTTTTATAGAATTGAAGTACTTTGCTAGGTGTTTTAATTGTGGTGTTTATTTATGTATTGTCTCGAGCAAAACAATTTTCCCTTGTGGATAATAAAGACATCTAATCTAATCTAATCTAATCTAATCTAAAAAAAAATGATCTGGGCAGACATACTCTGATCTGATCTCATATCCTGGATGGAAGGCGGTCTGAGGTTATAAATTCACCACAACAAAAACAACATAGTTGTCGTTGACAGATTCGAAAAACATTTGGGGATTGAGTTCTTTGGCCTGCTGGCAGCGTGCACTAGACACTCTGACACTGATCATTAAAGAGGTTTGTGAAATTAGCTGCAGACCAAGGATTAAGATTTGATGTAAAAATGTAATCAGCCCAGTCTTCTATACCATGGGTTCCCAAACTTTTCAGCCCGCGACCCCAAAATAAGGGGGCCATTGACTCGCGACCCCACCCAAACCTGGAGGTAATTTATGCACATAAACTTGCACGTTCGGTGCGCATTTAAAATGTATTAAAATGGTAAAATGTACTATTTGTATTTCATCCATTTTGTTGAATTCAAATTAAAATAAAAAATAAATAAAAAACGTTTTTTCTATTTTTTATTTTTATGACCCAAAATAATTTCGCGACCCCACCATCAGTCTCCCAGTCACCCCAACTTTGGGAACCCCTGTTCTATACAATGATTAGACTAAAGCCCAAGGTCCCATGGCTTAGCTTTTGGTTTTAATTCCAGCTGTCTAATTAGGGTGCAATTAAGCATGGGGCACCAGGTGATTGTAATTTAACTAGCTGCTAGAATGGCAAGCTGGCAGCAGAAGTCAGGCTCCACAGGACTAGAGTTGAGAACCCACAAATACAATAGGGTGTGTCCTTGGGGCGTAAGGCACTTAATGCAGCAAAAATATTCCACTTTGCCTTCTGTAGCGTTGAGGCTTAATTTCAAATCACAACCAGTTGTCTCAAGACACTTTACATAATAGAGCAGAGACCTGGCATTGTCCCACCCTGAGTAAGCAATTTGATGCTCAATTGAACTGTTTTGTTTTTGTTTGTTTGTTTGTATTTTATTATTTTTTTCAGAATATGAAGTTGCATGTTGAGGGGTCCCTATAGAACGCACCATCAAAAGTGTTTTCACTTGTGCCGCAAACGCCACAAACGTTAACAGTTGCACCATCTGTCGCACAACCTTTAGTTTTCCCTGTAGCTTCCTCGTCTCCTGATGGCTGCACCCCACGACTGACACAGCCCTGGACAGGCAACCCAGCCTGGCGGAGATTTTGTAGTCATTTATTCTGTAGCTGTCATGGCTGCCAGTTCCCACCTGATGTCGTGCGGGAGTTCAGACTGCTCCAGATTGTACTGAATAACTGCTAGCTTGCATAATGTCTTCAGACTAGGACTCAGGTCTAGCATGTACAGGACACTGGGTGTGTCTCTGTATCCTCTAAAGAGGATGATACGATCTCCCACCATGCAACAGGACATACAACCCATCTGAAACGGGCGTTTCCCCTTGGGCTCAGCCTTCTTCCAGGAAAAGGTCTCTGGATTCAATTTCCAGAGATCATTGAATTCCTGCTTCAGATGACTGTTGTATCCACCAAATATGTACAGCTCTCCATTGTAAGCAAAGGCTGCAGGGCGCCAGCGTCCTTCTGGGAGAAGCTGTGTAGAAGGCGTGCTCAGCCAGCAGTTGGTCTCTGTGTCAAACACTCTAATGTTGTAGTTTTCTTTCTGGTTCCCTGTTCCCCCAAAAACAAACATCTTTGTCCCAATGACGGTGGCAGAGTGTTGTGATGAAACAGGTGGCGGTGTGCCTCTGGTGTTAATTAAAGACCAGACCATTGTGGTGGTGTCCAACTTAGAGATGTAGATGTCATTAGTGAGTCGAGTCAGCTGGTTGTATCCTCCATAGATATACATGACCTTCCCCAAGACACAGGCTGAGTGGGCCCTCCTCCCCTCTGGGACAGTACCAGAAACCCCAGGCTTGACCCAACTGTGGGTGTCGACATCAAATGCATAAAGCACGTTGGAGTCGTGCCCCTGGATCTTAATAAAGTCGACACGCTTCTCTATCTGAAAATTCATTACACCGCCCCAGAGGTAGACGATATATTCTATGAGCACAGCTGTGTGGGCCACACAGTTGGGGGGAACCTCAGGTGGATGTCCTCCTCTTCCAGTTGTCACAGGAGGCAACCGAATCCATCTCAAAGACACTGTGTTGAAGACATGCACTGCAATCTGGTCCCTGTCATTCAAGTTACAGTACCCTCCAAAGGAGTACAGATTGTGTCCTACCGCTACAGCAGCATCGAAGGATCTCTTTGTCCCTCGGTTCAGATGCAAGGTCCAGTGCAACATGTTGGACAACAGCAAACAAAGGAGATGAAAGTGAAGTCTTCGAGTCTCTGTAAACAATGCAGTGATGTTCCACATGCTAACACTTATATTGGTACAGCCACACAAACACAAACTCCATATTTGGGCAAAACTAAGATCAAATTTGATGACATCAGTCATCAAGCAAAGGGTAGTGCCAGTTTTATCCCCTCAGCCGTTAGGCCCCTAAACAAACACAAACCCCCTAATACCTGATCCACCTCACCTGGTTGAACTGGACTCGCTCGCTAATGCCCCCCCCTCCCCCCCCCCCCCCCCCATGCACACACACACACACTACCCGATTCGGATGCTATCAATGCATTGAATGGGACATTATCGAAATAGGCGACATACTGACCTACCCGCGATTTATCAGACCATTCATTGGGTGTTATCAAGACATACTGACCTACCAACGGAGATGTAGTACTGATCCTATCACAGGGTATGTACACTGTAAAATACTCAGTGTTGATTTATCCATTTATTGACTCCGGGAGTGAACAAATGCAACCAATTGGACCCTTTGGTTACATGTGTTAAGACTCATGGAGTTAAATGAACTATTTCGCTGTGTGGGTATGTAGAGAGCACGGTGGTAAACACAGAGGAGATTGCAGTGGGAGATGCAGCAATACTGCAGTTGATTTGGACAATTTACTTTCCCCTTTCCTCTAAACCACCCTGTCTTTCGGTTTCCCATTTCCACTCCTCGGCACCTTAAGTAGGCTCAGTGTGTAGAGGGGAGGGAGGGAGAGAGAGAGAGAGGGAGAGAGAGAGACTGACAGAGAGAGAGAGACTGACATAGAGAGAGAGAGTTAATTTAGTTAGTTATGCGCCACTGCTTATTGGAGAACTTGTCAACATACAAACGACTCTAAACACAGGCATCTCTCTCTCTACAATTTGCAACAGGCATTAGTGTCTGCTAGACTCTTATCCAGAGCGACTTACAAGTGTGAAATCGGAATAAGCCGAGAAAGCATGAGCTCTACTCAATAAACAACAAGGTAAACAATAGAGGAAACTGGAATACCAGGTGAACTATGAACCTATAGCATCTGTCAACATGCTAAATCACTCTAAATCACATTCATAACATATGTGGTTGAAAAAAAAGAATCTGAGAAACAACAACATGAGAACATGGATCAAGATATACAGTATCGGCTCAGTAAGCAAGTAATTATACGAGGACAGTGACATGCTAGGGGGGTGAGGTGGAGTCTGAAACAGTTTTTTTAAAAAGATGATCTAAGTGAGAGGGAGGAGTTACAAGGATGGAGGTATGGGGGTGCTATGCCTTTAGTTGCCTTGTAGGCCAGCATCAGCATCAACCAGAAGCCAAAGAAGTGAGCGGAAAAGGTGGGAGATGTGAAAACGTTGGTTGGTTGAAGACCTGCAGGCTCTCTCTCCCCAACGACAATAACTAGACGCGTCGCAATTCTGGGAAATTGCAAAGTGTGGTTGCGCCGACGCCGGCCGCGGGCCGCGGCTGCGGCCGGCGGGACTCGAGGAATACCGTCGGAGGCCGCGCGACATGCAATTCGAATTCGGTGCCGATCGGATCCCGCGTTCGTGACACGTGCCGTTTTGATTTGAGGAAATAGGCCCCTCCCACTAAAGAAACAGGCCCCTCCCACAAATGTAGCTGGCCAATGACATCGTCACGTCACTCCTGAGATCACTTGCTTTTCATTTTGAGAGGATTGATCCCCCCAAAAATCATATTTTTGCATCAAACGGTTACGTTTTGTGCATTTGTGGCGCCCCCTATGGACCAAAGTGGAAATGCTTTTGGGGATCCGTTGACATGACCCTTGACATGTGATTCAAATTTGGGATTGACCGAATGTTTAGTTCGTGATTTTTGGACTTTTTTGTAAAACAGGCCCCTCCTGCTAACTTTGGAAGCCATTTACGGACGAACGGTATGGACTATCAAAATTCCGCTTGGAGATGTTCATCGCATGGGTCCAGAGATCATGTGTACCGATTTTTGGACAAAATATGTGGGAGGAAGAGCTAAAAGGGTTTTGAAGAAAATTCAAAATGGCGGAAAATCTATCCTGACGCAAATGGGCGTGGCCTATATGGGGAGTTGCGTCGTGACCCAAGGAATCTAGGGGAAAAATTTTTTTTATTCTACGACCTACGGTTCAAGTGTTATAGGTCAAAACGTAAAGTTGGCAGTTATAGCGCCACCATGAGGCCGACTGGTGTAATTATTTTTTAAATAATTTCGGAGTAAATTATGAAACTCCCCTCCAAGTCTTGTTTCTGAGAAAAAAAATACTTGAATGGGAGTTTTTTCATTTTCCCATTAAAGTGGATGGGGAAATTTAATGCACTAATAAATCAATATCAATTAAACCATGTAACCAATCTCTTAGCAAAATACAAGCGCACGATTCCCGGTGAAGCCGGTCATTTTGACATATGGCATGAAATTGGGAAAAAAAACTGTGGGAGGAGTAGCGGCCCAAAATAAAGTTTATTTATAAAGAAAGAATAAAGTTTATCTATTACTATAGCCTGGTTGCCACACTAATAATGAATGACCTGGGGGGGTGGGGGGTATCAAAATAAGAGGTATATATTAGCCCCCTATCCTCACCAGCTAATACAACACTGCCTCCAATCTCCTCCAGTCCCATTCAATCTTGCCCGCTACAGCAGAAGTGTGTTACTTTGCCTTTTATGTTTTTGTCTTTTTGTGTCTTTTTTTTCTTTTTTTTTAATGCATACATTTTGACCTGGCCTTCTTGAAAAAGGGATCGATGATCTCAAGTGAGGATGCACGCACACGCGCCTCCTCGAAAAACACTCTTTTGCATGAAAACAAATGCAGATACACACAACACACACATATTTACATAGTGTATATGCAAACATCTACCGGTATATAGATGCACACAGGAATATATATATATATAGACACAGACTACACTTCTGCACATGTGCATACGGATACACACACATACTTTACACGTGCACGCAAAAAGCAGTTGCAGCAGTGAGCCTATTCCCATTGGTGAGTTACACACAATGACACGCAAGCACGCACACGCACAAAGAACATGGGGTCTGGAGTGTCCATAAGTGTCAGAGATGGGGTGCTAATGCAACCACTAGGAAGCAACATGGCTCCCTGGGGACTCACAAAATGGAGTCAGTACAGCAGAGAGAGAGAGAGAGAGAGAGAGAGAGAGAGAGAGAGAGAGAGAGAGAGAGAGAGAGAGAGAGAGAGAGAGAGAGGGAGAGGGAGAGGGAGAGGGAGAGAGGGAGAGAGAGAGAGAGAGGTTATTCAGAGGTGAGAGGTTATTCAGAGGTGAGAGTTCAAATTATGGATGAATGAAAAGACAGACAGACAGACAGACAGACAGACAGACAGACAGACAGACAGACAGACAGAACCAAGTTTGAAGATGGGTCGGTTGGACAGTTCTCGAGATACGTGAACTACAGACACGCACGCATGCACAGACAGTTAGAGATTTCGCGCATTAATAGAAGGATACATCATGTTCAATCCCTTACGAGTGATAAAGCACATGCAATGTTTTTTTTTCTGCACAGTTGCAGATATAGTTTAGGCTATACTTAATTACTTAAGTCATTTGAATGCTGATAATAAAAATAAAAAAAGAAACAGTCTTCTGCAGCTGATCGTCAAAACACGGTAAAACAAGACCAGGAGACCTGGTTCTGCCAGACCCCTAGTGGTTGAAATCTGAATGGCTGGGTAGGAAAAGAGGGACAGACCGACCGACCGACAAAGCCTCCTGTAGGCCGACCCCCTGGGTCTGGCAAAAAACGCTGGCACTCTGAGGATGATTTGGATGCATATAGTACCTGGCACTCAAGGATGTCTTTTAATTATGTCATATGCTTGCTCTCTCTCTCTCTGTGTGTGTGTGTGTGTGTGTGTGTGTGTGTGTGTGTGTGTGTGTGTGTGTGTGTGTGTGTGTGTGTGTGTGTGTGTGTGTGTGTGTGTGTGTGTGTGTGTGTGTGTGTGTGTGTGTGTGTGTGTGTGTGTGTGTGTGTGTGTGTGCGCGCGCGCGCGTGCGTACATGTGTGTGTATTACGGTTGCATGGTAATTTGCAGCTAATTAGTTATTGATCGAAGCCAGTATATTTTATGGAGGTGAGAGGACATGGAGCCTTGCATGACACCTCTGACTCACAAACACACAAACACACACACACACACACACACACACACACACACACACACACACACACACACACACACACACACACACACACACACACACACACACACACACACACGCAATCTGTCTCTATTTGTTCACAATGAATGCCCATCCCCATAAAATATGAAGAACCTTCAAGTCATTGATATAGTTAGGGACAGATACTGTATATCTCCTCTACTCTCTTCCCCTCCCCTCTCCATTCCTCTCCTCCCCTCTCTCTGACCCACTTCAAGTCACACACACACACACACACACACACACACACACACACACACACACACACACACACACACACACACACACACACACACACACACACACACACACACACACACACACACACACACACAGTTATAATATATCTTATTTTTCATTTCACTTGTCATTGCTGAGGCATGTGTAAGACAATCACAACATGTCATCAGACCATGCCTGGTTCCTATAACCTGCTCATCAACCCCCAGGTGGCAGAAGCACGTCAGGGGGAGAAGTTTGGAACAGTGTCCCCAGATCTACAAGCTCACAACGTGTTGCACTCATTGTGAGGTTAAAAAAAAAGAGGGGAAGTGAAAGCACCATAGCAGGATTTCGTCTCTCTCGGGAGGAAACCTCATATGTTCAAAACTGTAACTGTAAAATAGCAAAAATAGAAGATCAACAAGCTCAAAACGCGTGGCTTCATGCCACGTTTTGAGCTTGTGTAGATCTGATATTTTTGATACTTTTGTGTGACGCTGTAGTATGATCAAGTAGGGCGTTAAGTTGTGATTTTTTTTTTAATCTAATATGGAGTCAAGAGGTTTCTGCCCAACAGCAACGATATGTTTCCTTTTCCCGGATCAATATTTTGGTCACTCACTACCGTTATACGTTGATACGTTGAAACTTCGAGAGAGAGAAAAAAAAAGTGATGAGAATCACTGGGAATTCACTGACTTATAAACAACAAAAGATCTATTTCTAGGCAACAGCGGCTGAACACCGGGGAGGTTCGGAATTCGCTTCAGAGCCGTGAAGGTCACACATGTGTCACATGTACGCGGGCGGGTTACAGGCACCGGCTAATTCTATGGTCTGATGGTGGTTCAGCTCGAAACGCAGCCCCACTCTAAGCCTGTTAGGGCTAAATGGAGAAAGGTTGCCGTATGTGTGCGTGTGCGGCGTGTGTGGCGTGTGTGTGCGTGTGTGTGCGTGTGTGTGTGTGTGTGTGTACCTCTGGTCTCCACCTCTAATCCACTTTATCTTTCATTTCCGTTCCAGCCTCCCACTCAACCCAGAGCTCCAGTCACACCTGGCTAGAGTCCCTGCCCTCACCTCCTCTCTCCGCTGCAAGTATCGATTACTTTCTTAGTGATTGTTCTATCCATTACTTTTTCTGATTATATGAATAATTTAGAATTGTGCATTAAAAAAAGAAAAGCGCTGCGATGCTACGTCATCCGAAGAAGATCTAGAGAGAGAGAGGAGACGGTCCATTCCTGCACTTTCAGAGTTCAATTAACACTAAAGGTTTTTCATATTTAATCTGAAAACGAGTTGTATTAATACTTTGCATTTGGATAATAAGTTCCAATATCTGGGCCTCAATCTGGAATTTAAGCAGCCCTTCAGCAATCAGTCTAAAGTCTGCATTTTCCTAATAACTGACTTTTTGAGCCTTTGATCAAAGACATAATATAACAGGACGGTCCCCTATCTCTCTGATCGCTGACTCACGTCGACCCACATATCCCACTTTAATCCTTTGTCTGTGTTGTGATTGATATCCCGCTGTAGTGTCAAGCCACAGCGCGCATCAGTCACAGTGTAATCAGTTGTAATAAGCCTTCATAAGACTTAGATAATTTTAATTGAAAAACAATTTACAATTTACAATAAGCATTTAGCAGAGCGCCTTTACAATAAGCAAGGTAATCACACGAACATCAAATGCAGAGAGACAGCGTAGTGACTCAGTAAACAAGGACCACAGGTAAACCAAGAACCTAGCATCAGTCTAAACAATAATACTATCAAAATAATAAACTGTACATTGAAACTATAGGATACAAGGTAAACAATAAACCTAGCATCTGTTTAAATAACATGCATCTATATTTAAAAAAAATTAACATTGTGGTCAAGAAAAACAAGGCTAAGTAACAAAAACAGCCTGATGCATCCCCCAGCTTGACAATTGGAAATTGTCAAGCAGGCAAAAGCTTTATTCTTATTCAAATTTCCCATAATTCAAGAGGAGGATAGATGCCCTTTCATTCATTTATGAGAAAGTGCTCCCTTTTTAACTAGTCATGCCACCCACCGGGTAATGACCTTGAGACATTAGCAACAGGGTGAGAATGGAGAAACACAGCGGAAAGCTCTGAGTGCTGGAACATTTGCAAAGTATTGGTAGGGATGCGATTTTTTTGTGTATGTAATATATATATATATATAATATCTTTTTTGAGGATATATACAGTATATATATAGCTAAACAAATGCTGCGTTAAAAAGGAACACACACACAAACACTTAGGTGCATTGCCACATACTGTAGGCAGACATTACATCACAGCGAAGTGAGTGTCAAAAATGACAGTATGCTCCTTTAAAACGATAAGACACATTTTAACCACAACCCTCTGTGTGACTTCTTCCCATTACTGTATTCTCACTTTGAAGGATCATTGTATATCTTCATTAAATGTCACTGTATGTCCTGACAGGAATAGAAGTACACACACACACACACGTGCGCACACACGCACACTGCCCTTGGAATGACGGCCCCTGAGTTGACTATGTGTGCACTGTGTGTGAGCGTGTGTGTGTCTGTGTGAAAGAGAGATCACATGGAGGTGTGACAAACTCAGCAGCTTGTTCATTAAACGGCATGGATCAATTCCTAATCTACTTTGTTTCTATCCACACACACACACACGCACGCACACACGCACACACGCACACACACGCGCACACACACACACACACACACACACACACACACACACGCACACACAAGCATGCCTGCACATACACTCATATATGCATATAGACTATGTACAAAGACATTCATGACAGAGAGATGTTTACACACACACACACACACACACACACACACACACACACACACACGCACACACGCACGCACGCACGCACGCACGCACGCACAAACGCACAAACACACACAAACACACACAAAGACACACACATGTCTTCCTGTACTTCCTCTTTGTCAAAATCAATTATTGATGACATAGCTAAAGGAATTTACATCTACACAAGAACCAATTACTGCTATAATTATTGTGTGTGTGTGTGTATGTGTGTGTGTGTGTGTGTGTGTGTGTGTGTGTGTGTGTGTGTGTGTGTGTGTGCATGCTAAGGGAGTCACGTTAGATATACTGTAGTTGTAAGACACTGGGCTGACGCCTCTTTACAAGTTTATTTGCTTTGTTCATGAACAAAACAACATCCTCCTGTCCTGTCCCGTCCTCTCCTCTTCTCACTTGGCACAAGGTGAGGATGCTGAAAAAATAATGCTGCTAATGATTGTGTGTGTGTGTCTGTGCGGGTGTGCGGGTGTGCGTGTGCGTGTGCATGTGTGTGTGTGTGTGTGTGTGTGTGTGTGTGTGTGTGTGTGTGTGTGTGTACATGTACGTGTGCATGTTTTGCTTGTCCCCTAACTGTCCCCTGTTTGCAGCGCTAGAGATGACCTGCGCATACTGCTGTGTCAACAGCATGCACACACACACACACACACACACACACACACACACACACACACACACACACACACACACACACACACACACACACACACACACACACACACACACACACACACACACACACCCCTATCATTAGTTTACAACGAACAACATCCCAGGGGACCTTAACAAGATACTTTACATCTACAAATGAGAGAGAGAGAGATAGAGAGAGAGAGAGACAGAGAGAGAGAGAGAGAGAGAGAGAGAGAGAGAGAGAGAGAGAGAGAGAGAGAGAGAGAGAGAGAGAGAGAGAGAGAGATTAGTAGTAGTAGTAGACACATTATCAGGACCAAGACACCCTAACTGCTCCTGATGAGGTACCGTTAGAGCATTGCGTCAGTGCTTTTCAAACTTTACTTGTCTAAGGTCTCCACCAACGGGTCAAAATCTCTGACAGAACTGACAGAAGTAATGTCATTAGACTGGGATACCTGGTTGTTATTTAATAAATGAACCCTTTTTGACGCCTAAAGGCCGGTGCATAGTCCGAAACAAAGTCGGTTCGGGTCCCCGACCCGATTTTATTTCGGCTCTATAAAAAGTCGATTCATGCTCGCTCACGGCTCGCGGCGAAGTCGTTTGTAAATATTGGGGGTCCTTGACATCAGTGTTGATTTCGTCGACTAAAACTATGACGAGAAATGCTCGTCGACTACCTTTTTTCACTGACGAAAACTAAATAAAAACTAAGCTACGATGACTAAAACTAAGACTTAATATATTGACAATTTCGTCAACAAATAAAAACTACACTAAAATGTTAGGGAGGGACTAGTGGAGAAGAGATCCAGTAGAACTAAGACAAGTTGTTTTATGGTTGGTTGCGCTAGGGTGTGCATGCTGAAAATAGCAGATCTACAAGCTCACAACGCGTCGTGCCATTACGACGCCATCAAGGCCCGCCAAAATACATTTTAGTAGACTAAATCAACTGTAGATTTAGTCGACTATATAATATTCTTATGATATTTTGTCAACTAAAACTTAGACAAAAACTATAACATTTCAGATGACTAAAATATGACTAAAACTAAATGGAATTTTATTCAAAAGACTATGACTAAAACTAAATCAAAATTTGCTGTCAAAATCAACAATGCATGACATGAAAATGTTTGTGGCCGTATACTGAGCTCTTCAGAGCGGATACATATCTGACTGGCCCTATGCTAGAGTTGGTGCGTGCTGAAGCTTCAGCCAGCGCGCACCAGCCAGCGAGGGCCAGAAATGGAGAGAGAAACGCTTTTTGCTGGCCGTGTATGTCACAGACTCACAGCTTGTTTTGTTTCTAAACAAGCTATTCATGTTAGCCGATAAATATGTCACGTAGTTGTTCAGTATTGATTAATATGATATGCCTCTGTTTTCAAATGCGCATTCCCTACAGGAACGGGACACCCTTGGGAGACCCAGAGTGCAAAAAGACGCTTTTTATCGTTTCAATAAATACGCATACAAACCAGTGAGATAAAGTAGGCTTGGGCACTTCAACAAGTTGAGATGAACCTCGTTTCAAAACTTATTTTCACAGAATAACACCACGTTTTGATATAAAACTATTGCTATTTTTGCATTAATCAAAAATCATGCACTTTGATAACTGAGGCAATTATGTACTAGCCTACACATGATGGCATGCAGCATGGCAGATCTACAGTAGTAGGACATACATTTTTCCTACCAGACAGTGGTGGATAGTCTCCATGAATTACTCATCAAGGATTACATTTACCTGCATTTGGTCAAATACGGAATCTACACAGCTGCTTCAAATAATTAATTACATCAAGCCAGTGCACAAAAGTAGGTCAAATCCATTATGCACGTGTCACTCCAGCCTCCTTGGCACGGAAAAGCTTGAGAACTAGTGATTTAGATTAGAAGGCATTTGTAGAATTGGCCTCAGATCTTAATGGGTTAAGTCTGAGTGAAATCACAGGTCCGTTTGAGATGCAATAAGCAACTTTACAGACGTTACGGTGCACTAAAGGTGCTAATCTTTATGCAGTTATTCTGATACAGATACCGTTGGTATTGCTATAGGCACCGTTCAGTGTCACTTATAGAGTCACAGTTACACATGCGATAACTGTTCATGGAATACCTCACTAACACAGTTGGCTCAGTACAACCACAACGATTAGCCTTTATTTATCATTCATCATGACTGCTCCTGTTACACTGGACCCTGTGTGTGCACTATACATTTTTCAGTAGTTTCTCAGGATGAAGCGCTGATCTATGTGTAGTCCACACATTTTCCCGGTTGGGATACCAATTTATTTCATCCAATCACGAGAGAGAACTCATAAAGGACACAGGATAAACAAGTGATCGAAAGGGATTAAACCAAAAAATGTGCAGACAATATTTGGAATTGTAAAACAAGCTGACTATTGATCTTTGTGGGGTTGTCTCTCATGAATGGATGACATTTGTTACCCATCTGAAATATTCTTTTCTGT
>NW_027660396.1:0-20000 GCF_963280865.1 Gymnoscopelus braueri | reverse complement strand
GAGACATTGGGCAGACCTTGGCAAAAGGAGAGGAAACAGCCCCTTGTCCTCTTGGTAATTGTTGCAGTGGTGTAAAGTAACTAAGTGCATGTACTCAAGTAGGCCTACTGTACTTAAGTACACTTTTGAAGATTTTTTGTTAACTTTCTTTAGTATTTACAATTTTCAATACTTTTACTTCTACCCTATACATCTCAGAAGAAAACATTAACATATAATTACAAAACACACTAACCACCTCAGCTGTACAGTATGTATATTTTGGCCATTTGAAAATAGCAGATTTGATTTTTTTATACAGTTTGAACTGACATTCTGCACAATGAGTACTTTTACTCAAGTATATTTTGAATATGGGACTTCTACTTGTAACAGAGTATACATTGCAGTATTGATACTTTTACTTAAGTAAAACATGCAAGTACTTCTCCCATCACTGACTTTTTGTATACTCTATACTGCTTTACAGTGTAAGGAAGTGCTATACAAACTTTTTCATGTCAAGAACCCCCAAATACCAACCGGCAAATGCTGGATGACCTTGAAATAACGGGGGGGAAAAAAAAAACACAAAAAAGTCATACCGTCTCTGTCGGGTGGAAACCTCATATGTCCAAAACTGTTACTTTTCAGTATTCAGGAAAAAAATAGCAAAAGTGTCAGATCTACAAGCTGGAAACACATCGCTTCGCGCTGCGTTTCAGTGTGCGACCCAAGTGTAACTCGGTACCCAAGTGTACGCCTATGAGCCGCCTATGAGCTTGTAGATCTACTATATTTTTTCTTTTATTGTGGAAAATTTGTGCAAAATTTTGATTTTTTAACTTTGATCTGTGCTTCTGGGGGTCCCTGGAACAACATATTTTGAGATGGGGGTCCACGGCCAAATACATATCATTTTGGGTGGTCCTTGACATGGAAAGGTTGGAGCACCACTGATATAGCAACACACTGTTATGATTTAGAAAACATCTTTAGATATGTATTTGGTCGCGGACCCCCATCTCAAAACGTTTTATTTCAGGGACCCCCATGAAGCAAAGATTTGAGTTACAAATGTTCGCTTTAAAAAATATATATATTCAAAGAGTTGCACACATTTTCAAGATTTTTCAAAAAAGCAGATCTACAGATCTACTGTAGATCTGCTATTTTTGAATGGACAAATAAATCTTAAAATGACACGAATGCGTTCCCGGATTGAATGGGTTAAAGAGAGGGGAAAGAAGGTGGACGAAGAGCGAGAGAGTGTGAGGGAGAGAATACTTTTCATGTGGCGTCTCGATTTCAATCTCCTTGCTACTGAGAGGAGAGGAAAGAGAGAGGAAAGAGAGAGAGAGATTTTCATCAAAGCTTGCTTTACAACAATGAACACTTTATCTCAAGTCAAGCTAGAAAGATGAGAATTGAAATTGAAGTTAACAACACCTTTACTTGTCAATAAATAAGGACAATCTCAACATAAGCACCAGATTAAACATAGATAAAAAAGGATTTAAGTGTCTGGTAGAAACACAGACATAAAGCTCGACAACAGAAACAGAGAAGCTCATTGAATCACCACGGGAGACAGAAAATCAACAACATTATTCTTGGATGAATAGAATCTAAAGCCCACTCTGACTGCCATTTACCAATGACTTAAATATAGACGGCAGCTTCTCGCCTGAAACAGATCTTTTTCCTACATTTATAAATGGACAGCCTGTCCTACTACAAATTTCGACACCTGCCACTTCTTTGCCCCGTGCGTTAGAGCGGTGGTTCTCGAACTTTTTCATGTCAAGGTTCTCAAACATTTTAATGTCAAGGATACCCCCAAATGGATACATATTAGCCCGCGGACCCCCATTTGAAAAGATATGCCAGGGACCCCCATAAGAGAAGATTTTTTTACGGCCATAGCATTGATTCTCAACCATTTTAATTTCAAGGATCGCCAATTTGATATAAATTAGACCACGGATCCCCATTTAATGGCTTTTTAAAAAAATCTCTGGGATTTCATTAGTGTACAATCTCAGAGTTACAGACCTGTAAGTGTCCATTTGGTTCCTAACTATCAATCATTTGGCTGGGGACCCCCTGGAACCCCCTCAAGGACCCCTGGGGGTCCCTGGACCCCACCTCTAATGCACAAAATGCATTAGAGGCTCAGCTGTTCAAACGCCCTTTCCTGATCTAAAGAAAGCACACCATCATCGTAAAAACTCCAAGACTTCCAAAAGATCTCAAGCCCAACGGACCTGCCGTGCACACAATAGACTTGGGTTGGATGGATGACCTGGTCCATATCCCCTTCTTCAGCCTATTAGCCAGGACTTTAGGTAGAAGTTTATGGTCCATATGCATACCAGACACAGACCAGCCGCTAGTTCTTTATTTCTTGAAGATTGCCCGCTTTTGGCAACCGAGTCAGAAGTGCTCTCCTAGCAGCTCTGAGGCAGAAACAAGCAATTAAAGCTCTAAGTGAAGACTTCTAAAACATCTTCCCTCAGTTCAGTCCAAAAAGCCTAATAAAACTGTGCTGGGGAGTCCATCAATCCCAGGGGTCCCCCCACTAACACACCACACATAGTGCGGTGCCCTGTACACTTCCTCATTAGTCAGAGGACCCTCCGGCTCCTTCTTGGTCTCTGGCTCCATTTATGTTAACCACTTAAACCCTAGGTTGACCGGAGTCCCTCAGGGCTCTATATGTGGGTATTTTCTGTTTTCTGTTATTGTGGGGAAAGCTTTTGCTAAAGAAAAGTTCTCGGAACTCATCTAGAAAACCTCTGAACCAATCAGCGGCAAACGTGTTGTGCATGCTGCCAGCAGGCACCAGATATGGATTTCAAATCCATCAATAACAACCTTTAGTTTAGAGTTTCAAGTTCCACGATTGTTTTTTTTCGACACTTTACAATTTGTCAGACACACACACACACACACACACACACACACACACACACACACACACACACACACACACACACACACACACACACACACACACACACACACACACACACACACACACACACACACACACACACTGTTTTTTACCTCTACACCAAATCTCTTTGCCGAACATGGCTGATCTACACAAGGTGTCACAATGCAATGCTTGACATGCCCAGAATAGGGAAGCTAGGGTTCATGTGGTAACATTGTTTTATTTCCCTACAACTTAAGAAAATATGTTTTAGATGTTTGTAGTAATGTTTTATTCTACCACGTAAGCAGAAAATAGAGGATCGACAAGCTAACAATGTGTCGCAACTACTTTCAGCAAAAGCTTTCCCACAATAAAATAAAACTGACAATATGCTAGTATAGAGCCCTGAGGGACTCCAGTCAACCATATAGGGTTGAAGTGGTTAATACTCTTTGCCTCGCTGTGATCCAGCAGACAGTTATGAGACAGTGTGAGCCCTCCTCTTCCTCCTCTAGTCTCTAAGACGAAGTGCTCCTCCTGTCGCAGGAGGTCTTTGCCACATCTTGCTCCTCTCTTGGCCTGAGAGACACCATTGTTATCTATGTGTTTTCTTTAGAGAACAGGGGCTTCAAAAAACATTGTCCTCCACCACTGGCTCTTCATCAGTGTCTCTCATTCTTCTTCTGCTCTGCCAGCAAAGTTTAACACCATCTGCTCTTTCTAACTGTTGTTTTTCTTCTTCTCTTTCCAACTAACAGCGACAATTTTTTCACCATGTCAGGGTCTTCCTGTCTCTGCTGTGTCTCTTTTTTTTTCTTTTCTTAAAGATATTTTTTGGGGCTTTTTCTGCCTTTATTTGAGAGGACAGGAGGCTGACAGGAAATGGGGAGAGATATGGGGGGGGGTAACACGCAGCAAAGGCCGTCGGGATCGGGGTTCGAACCCGTGACACACTGTCAGGCTGTAATACCAGCCTATGTGGTATGCGCCCGGACCGCTATGCCAGCGGGCGCCCCTGCTGTCTTTTTGTCCTCTCACCATCTTGGTCACTCTGTCCCTGCTATAGGCCTGTCACAATTATTACATAACTGCCTGAGCACAAGCTAAGTGCAATTATTTTCCGGGCCAACTCGGGAACAATAATGCAATTGATATGTATAACGTATAACGCCACAAGCACAATTAAATGATTAACCACAATTACAGTATTTGTAAGACAATTAATTTGACAACAACAATGTCATGATGGCGACACCATTATTCCCTGTACTGTATGTCTCCTCTTGGCTTCTCCCCTGTGTTTTTTCAGCAGAGGAAACACTCTATTATAGTCTTGCGTGGCCAGACTGTTGCCTCCCACAATTTTCAAATGTTTCCGGTCATACAGTCTGGGACTCGGAAGCTCTGATCATGATTAGAATATAAACCGGATGTGAAGCCTCCTCCCCACTTCCATTTCGTCTTTACAGTCGCGCAAATTTATCCTAATATAAATACAAATCATCTAAGTGTATTTAGCTTGCTGCTTATAGCAGAAATGGAAATTAAAAAGTAAAATGTAAAGATATTTTAAAATATATTTTCGTGAACGGAAGTGCCAGTTTCCTCTCTCGGATTTCGGGAGTTGTAGTTCCAGACTCTATATAGCATTCAGAGATTGTGGAATAGTTGTCTGGCTACGCGAGACTATGTAGTACTTCTAATTTAGTCCATCTATTTCCTGTAACTAGACTTAAAAATAAAACCAGTTGACTAATCATAGTACCGTTACCGTTACCGTAGGCTCTTATTTTGAAATCCGCCGTTTTGAGAGGAAATACTTCTTCTGTTGCTGTTAAGCTACTATGACGCTTTTCATTACGTAACGAGAGATCGCGTGATTTTGGCTAAAGTTCATACTTATGATATGAAAACCATGCTCCTGTGACTTAAACAATGTACCGTTTGGAATTGTATTAGACTCTTTGAACCTCCGCAGCATTAGGTGAGTGGACTGGTTAATTTAATGCAGGCTAAAAGTGGCGCTGCGGTAAAGAGACGTCCACACAGCTGTAGCTCTGATAAAAAGTTGACTGTGCAATTATCAGATACAGAACATTTTGGTCTTTTCTATTTACTGCTATTTATTTTGTCTTGCACGACTACTAGATCTGCAACATACCTCGTTGATACAGTAGCGTTGTGCTCCGAACAGTATGCAGTCCTACACAGGATTGTTGTCAATTAAAATAAGCAGTCTGCCGTCTGGTAGTTAACGGATTCATTGCTTTTAAATGTTCCAAAAATATTGGCTCTGTTGCACTTCACTATGTATTGTGCTCTAAATCAGCACTTAAAGTTTCTGAAACACTTGCAATTGTAGCCTCCAATATAAGCTCATAAAGACCTATTTTCTATATAAAAACGAATCATCGATTTGTCGACGAGTAGCATTAAACTCCCGACTCTGATTCGACTAGATAAATACTGAGTCGGGGAGAGCCCTAGTATTACTACACAACAACACCTGTCTCCATCACTTTACTCACTTTTCCAACACTATAAACAAAGATCACCCCCCCAGCACTGCTCGTCCGAGCAGCAGATTTAAAGCTGCAGTGATCCACAGCTTCTCCCACTGCGCTCCTCCACGGAACAAGGTCAAAACAGGCGCAATATCAATAACACGCCAACCAGCACCCGCTTTCTGGCCGCAACCAAACAAAACAACCCCCCCCGAAAACACACACCGCTGTACACTAAACTAAATTGAATACATAAGCCGGCATGCTGCTCACTCAAACCCCTTCAACTGGCCCAGAAAGCCACGGCACGCCAGTTGTTCAACCTCCCAAAAGGGACGTGTTGCACCCTTCTGCATTCAGAGTTTGGTCAGAATCCTTGAGATGCAGCGTCTCGTTTGAGAGGGGGTCATATATAAATAAAACATTACATACAAATACAAATACACAACACACGCGCACACACACACACGCACACGCATGTACAAATACAGTTAGCTTGCTCACCCTCTCCCACCCACACCCCCACCCTCAACACATTTTCAACCTATTTTTTTTTTTAATTCAGTACAATGACCTGAATCAAAGTCAGAAATCTACATAAGTGCAAGTCCTGAAACGGCCATGAGAGGCAACAGATCTGAGAGAAAAGAGGAGGATTGTACCAGCTTTGTAGCGTCCAACTTCAGGGGGAAAAAAATCCCTTCATTGGCTTCCAGTTTCTGCCCTCATCCAATGCAAAACACTGGTGATGGCCTACGAGGCAATCCATTTTCTGCTGCACTCTGAAAACTCACCTCTTCATACTCCACCTCGCCTCCTAACACTGCTCATTCCCAGTGGTGTAAAGTAACTAAGTACATTTACTCAAGTACTGTACTTAAGTACAATTTTGAGGTACTTTTACTTAACTGGAGTATTTCTGCGACGCGTTGTGAGCTTGTAGATCAAGTATTTAATTATTTTTTTTTACTTTTATTTTTGGTACTTTAAGTATATTTTGTTGCCAATACTTCTGTATTTTTTACTCAAGTAACATTTTGATCACAGGCCTTTTACTTGTAACAGAGTATTTCTACTTTTACTTAAGTAAAATATCTGAGTACTTCTTCCACCACCGCTGAAAACACACCTCTTCATACTCCACCTCACCTCCTAACACCGCCTTCTATCAACCCTGATTGTGAACATAATATGCCAATGCCAGCGTGCCTACGCTGATCTGTTTTTATTATCCTATTAGTATAAAACTCTTTTACTGCTCTGTTTTTTCTCTCTTTCTTTTTCTTTTTCATCCCCATTATTATTACCTATGCTGCTGCATTGGAGGAAGCTGAACAAAAGGAGGTTTAGTTCTTATGTACCTGTGCACATGATGTAACAATAAAGTACAACCATGAACCTCAACCCAACCCAAAACTGACTGATTTCAGGAGTCAAATAAAAAAGCAAAAAAAAAAGCTTAAAACGTGTCGCTTCCCGCTGCGTTTGGAGCTTGCAGATCTGCTACTTTTGATACTTTTGTGGGACGCTGTAGTATGATCAAGTAGGGCGTTCATTAACGGAAAAACACAACAAGTTAGAATGTGGAGATAAGAGGTTTCCTTGTATGTCCAAAACCGTTCTTTTTTTATTATTATTTTAAAAACGGTTAAAATAGTGAAAATAGCCGATCTACAAGCTCACAACTGTGAGGTACGGTGACGAAAATAAAAACATAAGAAGTTGAAATATGGAGACATGAGGTTTCTGCCCAAAAGCAACGCTATATGCTGATGTGTCTTGTTCACACGTCACGTCACGTCACGTCACGTCACGTCACGTCACGTCACGTCACGTCAACAAGTACTAATTTTTTTTACTTAAGTAAAAGAATCAATACTGCAATATAGAAATACTCTGTTACAAGTAAAACTCGGGAATTCAAAATTTACTTGAGTAAAAGTACAAATATTTACTTAAAGTACCGAAAGTAAAAGTACTCATTATGCAGAATGTCCCATTTCACAAGTTCAAAATGTATTAAAATCTTTTGAAAATAGCAGATCTACAAGCTCTATTTAGCTCTATATAGCAGATCGGCTATTTTCAAATGGGCAATATATATAGGGCTGAAGTGGTTAATGTTTGTTTTGTAATAATAATCTAAATCGGCAAAGTAACTACTAACTAAAGCTGTCAAATAATTGTAGTGGAGTAAAAGTACAATATTTTCCTCTGAGATGTAGTGGAGTAGAAGTAAAAGTATTTCAGTATTTCCAAAGAAATACTGTAGAAAGTAAAAAATACCTAAACAATGTACTTAAGTACAGTACTTGAGTAAATGCACTTTGTTAATTTACACCACTGTGTTGTTAATGTGGTGTTTTTATGTGTGGGGACTACGGATGGAAATGAGCTTCTAGCTAAATCCGGCATGTTTACGTGAGATCATGTTCAGTTGATTGAATTCACGTTCATGTATTGAATGCTCATTAACGTGCATTGTCTCGTCTAAATAAACAATTAAAATAAAGTAAAGTAAAATGTCATGTGTCATGTTATGTTCTGCTCAGTATGTTATTTGCAAAGCATGTCGTTTAGACAGTTGCTAAAGGCTTGATGTTTACCTGCCATCCTGCTTATTACTTATTTTCTTGGCACTCTATTTATGGCACCAGTTACCGTGCAGTTTGTTGACTATGGTTCATGCCATGTACTGATATTGTGCCTTGTAATTCGCTCTGGATACGAACATCTGCTAAATGCCATAATTGTAAATTGATAAGAAAAAAACTGTTGGAGAAAATCACTTGCTCCGCAAAGACAGCAAACAATCACTCCCACATCGGCTCAGAGACAGCGAGAGAAAAACGTCCACTTGTCCAAATATGCAATTATGAATGTGACAATGATCATAATCAGCATGATTACAGCTGATTACATCCTTTCAACTGAAGTAAATTACACACACACACACATCAAACAACTACCAACACACACAGACACATGGACGGACACATGTGTACACACGCACGTACGCGCACGCACACACACACACACACACACACACACACACACACACACACACACACACACACACACACACACACACACACACACACACACACACACACACACACACACACACACACACACACACACACACACACACACACAATAATACATTATAGCACATGAATATCAAAATAAGAGTAAGACTAAGGGCTCAGGGGTCTTCAACGTTTTTCAGGCCAAGAACGCCTTTAGCTCAGAGAGAGAGACGAAGCAGGGACCCCCACTAATACTGTATACAATGAGAGAGAGACCCAAAGAGATGAAGGGAAACGGGCAGACAGACAGACAGACAGACAGACAGACAGACAGACAGACAGACAGACAGACAGACAGACAGACAGACAGACAAAGGGAGAGTGCTATGTACAGGCCTACAGGTAGGATGTAAAGTAAAAGACAGGTGAGGGGGAAGGGTGGATGAAAAAAATGGATTACCAAAGCATGGAGGAGATGAAAGAGAGGTGTGTGTGTGTGTGTGTGTGTGTGTGTGTGTGTGTGTGTGTGTGTGTGTGTGTGTGTGTGTGTGTGTGTGTGTGTGTGTGTGTGTGTGTGTGTGTTTGTGTGCGCGCGCGTGCGTGCGTGCGTGCGTACGTGCGTGCAAGCGTGCAAGCGTGTGCGCAACGCAAACAGCAGCACAGATAAGACTGTGTCTTACATCTTGGTTATCTACCTGCCGATCGGGGCCTCAGGCCAGCCGACATCCACAACCACACTCAACACTGTGGCACAACAAATGAACTGTCTCTGTAAAGCATGTTCCTCTGCCGTCCACCGTCCACCCCACCCCCCCAACCAACCCACCCAACTCACTGTGTCACACAGCTATAAGTACATTTACTCATACTGCTGCTATTGAACAAACATGCTATGGCAATGATTACAGTCAGAATATAGAGCTTTAAACTATACTATATGTATATCGTTGCTGTCGGGCAGAGACCTCTTATCTCCATATTCTAACTTTTTTCGTAAATTAACGCCCTACTTGATCATACTACAGCGTCACACAAAAGCATTTCATCTTGTAGATCTGCTACTTTTGATGCTAGTGAATTCGAATCGTGAAAAGTAACAGTTTTGGAGATATGGTTTACACCCAACAGAGTCGATAGAGAGCTTTAAACTTTTCACAAAAAAATATCACTTACTCTACCTTTAAAGTCTGGTTCAACTTCAGACCAAAGATTTTCGACATGATGAACCCGTTTGAAGCTCAATTATATATACTACAGTGTTGTGCACCGAAAATAGCCGATCTACAAGCTCACAACAGTGCGAGGCATTGTAACTTTTATGCCCTACCCAGGTTCAAATGCCCTGCCCGGAATTTGAACCTGATGGGTCTCCCTCACACCAAAGATACCAAAGTTCTACCACTAATCCTAGAGGCAAACCCCTCCAGGGGTTTAAATGTCTCAATAGAAGAGCAAGGAGACCACCTCCAACCACTGCAGATGTACTGGTTATAATTGCATTAACATACTCTATCATAGTTTGTCTCAGATAGCATTTCATTCATTACAATAAGTTCCGGATTGCCGGCTGTATAATGATTAGTCATTAAATGATTAATGAAAGCCACCGTTGTTTCCTGTCAAACTCTTTTTTCCCCACAGAAGCACTAAACCAAACAGAGAGGAGTGACACACTCCCTGGAGACTGAGAATGATCAGGCAAAACTTAACACAATATCATCTGTCATTATTACAGTCAGCGTGTATAGAAACCCTGTCATTATTACAGTCAGAGTGTACCAGAAACCCTGTCGCTGTCGAGTGGAAACCTTGCATGTCCCAGTGGTGGAAAAAGTACCTGCATGTTTTACTTAAAGTAAAAGTATCAATACTGCAATGTATAATTACTCTGTTACAAGTAAAAGTCCGGAATTCAAAATGTACTTGAGTAAAAGTACACAGGTTTTGGCATCAAAATGAACTTGAAGTAAAAGTACTTATTATGCAGAATGTCCCATTTCACAAGTTTTCAAATGTATAAAAATATTTTAGAAATAGCAGATCTACAAGCTCACAAAGAGTCGCATCGGGACGCATTGTGAGCTTGTAGATCGGCTATTTTCAAATGGCCGATAGGGCTGAAGTGGTAAATGTATATTTTGTAATAATAATCAAAATCTACAAAGTAACTAAAGTTTTCAAATAATTGTAGTGGAGTAAAAAGTACATTTGCCTCTGAAATGTAGTGGAGTAGAAGTAGAAGTAAAAGTATTTTAGAAATTTCAGAAATTAAGAAAATAGCTGATCTACAAGCTCACAATGATTAATGATTATTTTCACTACCTTTGCTCGACACCCTTGTGTAACGAAGCGGGGCATTAAGTGATGAAAAAATCATGAAAAGTTGAAATATGGAGATATGAGTTTCTGCCCGACAGTGAGGATATGCTTTGGGGTCACTGGTGCACAACACCTCATTAATTCACTTATATTAATGTAAGCTCCTGTTGACAAGTGCATTCATTAATTACTCTGTGTGTTGCTTGACCTATAACGTCAACTTAAATGAACTGCTACATCAATGTATCATAATGATGGGATCACAAATGTACAAGGAAAAGGGCAAAAATGCTTAATTGCACCGATCTCTAACTGCTGAAATAAGGTCTGTGTGCGCGTGCGCGTGCGCATGCGTGTGCATGCGTGTGCGTGTGCGTGCGTGCATGCGTGCGTGCGTGTGTGCGTGTATGGGGCGCATTCTTACAAATTCACTTTGAATCGCAGAGCAATCCCTCTGGCTTATGGGACCTACACCTAGCCAGTCGCAGACATGCAAGTTATAGCCGGTACAAGCCGACATTAGATTGACACCAAAATATACATTTATAATGGCACAACATATACCACAACATAACCAAATCATGACAGTACTGTATAATATATCCACATACATTCAACTCAGTCTGAGCTGTCTATATAGCCCCTTTACACCGACACTGACAGACTAAGAAGAAAGGAGGTTCCACTGTACATCAGCTACAGCAGTGTTTCGCAAACTTTTTTAGCTCAAGACCCAAAACAGAAATTAGATGTTTGCTCGGGACCCAAAGTAGTGAAAATAGCAGATCTACAAGCTCATAACGCGTCACTTCCCGCCGCATTGTGAGCTTATAGATCTGCTGTTTTCACTACTTCTAACTTCTAATAAAACATATTTATTTATAATAGGAATAAAAAAGGGGATATTTACTCACAACCTATAAAAATTGGTCCGCGACCCAGACATGGGTCCCGACCCATTGTTTGGGAAACAGTGAGCTACAGTATTGCTTGGGCAGGTTCGGTGTGCCATAGTCTGCCACAGCAACGAGACACATCAGCAGCAACAGGTGAGAAAGAATTCACTGGTGCAGCTCGAACGGTTCAATGCATTTTGTATTAGGTGCAAGTACAAAAAGACTAACGTTTCAATGTCTAATACATCTTCATAGACTCTGATGAAGATGTACTGAACACTGAAAGTTAGTGCTTTTGTCCGTTGCACTGTCCGAGCTGCTTCAGTGAATTCTTTCTTACCCGTTACTAATATTGACTAATACATAATGGAATAGAGTTGCTGAACAAGCATGTTTGATTTGAAAAGTTTTGGGTGTTTAAAGTACATGTACAGATGTAACTTCATACATCACTATTATTATTTGGATATGCCTCCTGGTGGAGATCTGCACTCTACTGGGCACACCTTTAGTTTTGTTGTTGCTATTGTTTATATTTGTATGAAATGCACAAGATTGTAAAGTTAGGCTATATTTCATACACCAAAGTGCTAAATAAGGACAATTTGATGCTCATCTTTTATTTTTTACTTACCGCCTTTTATGCCTGTTGGCATATAGAGCAGTAATATCTTATAGTTTATCCTCTTTTTAATACATTCTGTAATTAGCCACAACACTCCAATAGCAGCGTTTAAAATCTGCTTTGTTGACAGTGATTTGCACACTTACATACACGAGCAAAAACACAAAATAAACAGAAACAGCATTTTCACACCTTCATCGTTAAATGAACACTCTGGGTGTTAGTGTGCAATATCCTCAAGCAACGCCATGTGTCCCAATAACACCTGTTAGTGGGAGGAGAACAACGGTATAGAGACATAATCTCTCTCTCTCTCTCTCTCTCTCTCTCTCTCTCTCTCTCTCTCTCTCTCTCTCTCTCTCTCTACCAGAGAAAGCCAGAGAGCAAGAGAGAGGCTAGAAATGAAAGAGAGAAATAATATAAATAGAAGAAGAAAGAGAATGTATGCCAAGACTTTACAGAGACTGAATGAGAGTCAGAGAGAGAGAGAGAGAGAGAGAGAATTTCATGCTTGTCCAGTAGAATTATTAAGTGTCCCGTCAATGGCCGACTCCCTACCGCCTTCAAAAGCTGTTCCATACTGCACACAGATAAGGCCTGGAGGTGTGTGTGTGTGTGTGTGTGTGTGTGTGTGTGTGTGTGTGTGTGTGTGTGTGTGTGTGTGTGTGTGTGTGTGTGTGTGTGTGTGTTTTAACTCATGGCTGACAAATAAGTTTGTGTGGGCAACTCGCAGAGAGATGCATTGTGGGAAAGGAGCGCCTCTTCTATTGAGCTTATCCATGCATGTCCTCTGTGTGTGTGTGTGTGTGTGTGTGTGTGTGTGTGTGTGTGTGTGTGTTGTGTGTGTAAGAGAGAGAGAGAGAGAGAGATGCATGTGTCTCTTTGTGTGGTAGTTCTGTCTGTTACACACACAGTATACACACACACACACTCGTGCACACGGGCTGTTCGATTTTGCCTAAAATAAAATCCACAATTGTTTCTCAGAAAACGATCTGCAAGCTCACAACGTGGCGCGGATGCGACACGTTGTGAGCTTGCAGATCAGCTATTCTCAGCATGCAATACGTCGTACGACAAAGTATAAGTCAGGCTTTACTTGGGAGATGTGTTTTGTTGGATGAGGCGATGCACACACAGCGCTCCCCGACGCTAAATAAACAGTTAATGTAAGGGACAGTAGGTCTGGAACACGGTATTAATAAGCTATGCGCTTTTTTCCGGTGGCATGTTATGTTTAATCAAACTACAACAAGTTTACCTCAGCGTTTGGGACATGTTCTGTGTTTTCATGTATCAGTGCGAGTGAGCACACATCATAGAGTTGTGCGGGTGCGCGCATCAGAGGAAAGCGCACATCAGAGAGAGATTACATTCATTTGATGTCGGACTCTGGCTTATTATATTGCAGAACCTTGTCGGGCTTAAGCAGGACCGGGCTGGACTTTTGGCCCCGTGCAAGGTAACGAGATCTGTACCCTAATTACCCTAATTAAAGTGAAATTAGATTTTCATTTAATTAACATCGTCCAAACAAAAAAATCAGATTTCGATTCAAAATCGATGAATCGCCCAGCCCACACACACACACACACACACACATGCATGGATAAACTCCACGAGAGACTCTTCCTCTGTCCCAGAATCCACATCTCTTTGAGAACCCACACACACACACACACACACACACACACACACACACACACACACACACACACACACAAACCAATATCTATTCTAGTGAGTTTCTCTTCATCGCCCAAATGAGCCAATTCCTCATGTTGGGGGGGGGGGGGGGGGTATCACTCAGAACATGGTCTCTCTCTAGCCCTTTCTCTTTTGTTCTTAACCTGACCTTTCCTCAACTACAAACTCCAGGGACCACTCATCCAACAAAGCCGGGCCCCTGGCCACAAACCTCTCTAGGGCCCGTTATTGTACTCTCTAAATAGACTCCTGGCTCCTCTAAGGTACTTTGGCTGTAATCATAGCGGCCATTTTGTTTGACATTCTGAGCTCCAGGGACACCCTCTAGCTTTGCCTTTTCTTGCTGCGTAGACATTTTTTAAATATATATATTTACAAAAGAGTAAAAGGACATTAGAGAGAGATTAGAACTGCTGCAAACTCTTCTACATCACAATTACCATGAACGCAGATTTGAGGGGGAAAATAGTCTCTCGGGTGTGTTGCAGAGCACAACGGTGTCAAATGCAGGCTATAACTCTGTTTCGTTGTATCTAGACTGTACTTTCCAATTGATGACTGCGTATCGCAGAACATGACTCATTACAGAATTGGGTCTTTGTAAAAAGGCTTAGATCAGCTGTTGCGGGAGTTCGAATGGTGGCAGGCCGAACGAGTGGTAGCTAGTGTTTTAGTCAGTTTTAATGCTCGTAGAATGAAGCCATGTGTCATATTGTCACTGTGAGGTGGAAACATTGTATGTCCAAAATTGTTACTTTTCAGGAAAAATACAACCTGTGTTCCGATGGATCCTAACCCTTTTTTTCGTAAATTGGAACACATGCAAGTGTCACTTTCCCACAACACAGTAGGGAGTGAACATGAGTCCCAGCCTGAAGTTTGATGTAAATTCAAAGACAGTGTATGTGAGCATACTGTATTTATTTACCCTCAGTTAAAGTTACTTGATTCCACTTTACCACCTATAAATGATTTGATAGATATTAATGTGTACTGTTACTGTGACAGCTTTGTCGTCTACATGTGGTCAAATTGCTCAAGGCAATGTATGCTGTTTTATAGTTAATATTTTATTTGCAGCTATGGCTATCAATGCTATGTAATACAGCAGGTGGGAATGTTGTTTTGTTTCAATGAATGTACCCAGTATGTGTTACTGGATTCAAACCGACACAACATGTTTGATAGCTTATACTTTGTTGCACAAAGTATAACAAAAATGCAAAAGATATTGAAAATAGCCAATCTACAAGCTGTGCTGTCAGCTTGTACATTGGCTATTTTCACTATAATGCCATGCTGAATTTGGGATTTACTAATTAATTATTTTTATTAAATTGTATTTTCGTTTTTCGTGTATAATCGTTTCAGTCGATTAGTTTGATAAACTGTTGCACCACTACACCAGCGTTAAGCATCAGCGACATCTCTGACACTGGACAGCTGATCTTTAAAAGGGACATTTGCAGGTCTAAGATGGACAATGTACTGCATCAGGTAGACAGGTGGCAGTGTGACTTTCTAGCTCTCTTAATGGCCCTCGCTCTAAGGTCATTCACACTTTTAACTGGCTAATGCAATCCCCTTGGCTAATGTCCACCTCATCCCTTGGAGCGCTCACACACTCAATACACACCCACACCCCAGCTGGCACAGGACGTCAATATGACGTTAGAACAACGTTGAACTCCAACGTTGGATGACTGTTGTGGGGTAGTTGAAAATTAAAGTTTGTTAGACGTCATTACCCAACGTTGGTTTGACGTCAACCTCTGACGTTATTTAGACCTTGGATTTTGGTTGGACTCCAACGTTGAATCCTAACATTAATTCAATGTCTAACTAACATCAGAGTTTGACGTCAAACCAACGTTGGGTTATGACGTCAATCAAACTTTCATTTTCAACTACCCCACAACAGTCATCCAACGTTAGAGGCCAACATTAATTCAATGTCTAAATAACATCAGAGTTTAACGTCGAACCAACGTTGGGTTATGACGTCAATCAAACTTTCATTTTCAACTACCCCACAACAGTCATCCAACGTTAGAGGCCAACATTAACTCAATGTCTAACTAACATCAGAGTTTGACGTCAAACCAACGTTGGGTTATGATGTCAATCAAACTTTCATTTTCAACTACCCCACAACAGTCATCCAACGTTAGAGGCCAACATTAATTCAATGTCTAACTAACATCAGAGTTTGACGTCAAACCAACATTGGGTTATGACGTCAATCAAACTTTCATTTTCAACTAACCCACAACAGTCATCCAACGTTAGAGGCCAACATTAATTCAATGTCTAACTAACATCAGAGTTTGTCGTCAAACCAACGTCTGGTTTTGACGTCAATCAAACTTTCATTTTCAACTAAAATACAACTTGTATCCAACGTTAGAGGCCAACATTAATTCAATGTCTAACTAACATCAGAGTTTGATGTCAAACCAACGTTGGGTTATGACGTCAGTCAAACTTTCATTTTCAACTAACCCACAACCGTCATCCAACGTTAGAGGCCAACATTAATTCAATGTCTAACTAACATCAGAGTTTGACTTCAAACCAACGTCTGGTTTTGACGTCAATCAAACTTTCATTTTCAACTACCCCACAACCGTCATCCAACGTTAGAGGCCAACATTAACTCAATGTCTAACTAACATCAGAGTTTGACGTCAAACCAACGTCTGGTTTTGACGTCAATCAAACTTTCATTTTCAACTAAAATACAACTTGTATCCAACGTTAGATCACAGCGTTAATTCAATGTCTAAGTAACATCAGAGTTTGACATCAAACCAACGTTGGGTTATGACGCCAATCAGATTTTCATTTTCAACTAAAATACAACTTGTATCCAACGTTAGATCCCAACTTAAATTCAATGTCTAAATAACATCAGAGTTTGACGTCAAACCAACATTAGGTTATGACGTCAATCAGATTTTCATTTTCAACTAAAATACAACTTGTATCCAACGTTAGATCACAGCGTTAATTCAATGTCTAAGTAACATCAGAGTTTGACATCAAACCAACGTTGGGTTATGACGCCAATCAGATTTTCATTTTCAACTAAAATACAACTTGTATCCAACGTTAGATCCCAACTTAAATTCAATGTCTAAATAACATCAGAGTTTGACGTCGAACCAACGTTGGGTTATGACGTCAATCAAACTTTCATTTTCAACTAACCCACAACCGTCATCCAACGTTAGAGGCCAACATTAATTCAATGTCTAACTAACATCAGAGTTTGACGTCAAACCAACGTCTGGTTTTGACGTCAATCAAACTTTCATTTTCAACTAAAATACAACTTGTATCCAACGTTAGATCACAGCGTTAATTCAATGTCTAAGTAACATCAGAGTTTGACATCAAACCAACGTTGGGTTATGACGCCAATCAGATTTTCATTTTCAACTAAAATACAACTTGTATCCAACGTTAGATCCCAACTTAAATTCAATGTCTAAATAACATCAGAGTTTGACATCAAACAAATATTGGGTTATGACATCAATCAGATTTCCATTTTCAACTAAAATACAACTTGTATCCAACGTTGGGCTCCAACGTTGGATACAAGTTGCAGAAAATTTAAATCGGGTTGACGTCATAGTACAACATTGGCTGAACGTCAACTCTAACGTTAAGAGTACAATCAAAATATGACATATTTCTAACGTTGGAATCACGTTGTATTTTAGTTGAGAATAAAATGTCAATCCAACATTAGTTTTAACAAATGTGAAAATAATAAGGGTAATAATAATAATAATAATATTAATGGATTTTATTTATAACGCACTTTACATTTACAAGAAATCTCAAAGTGCTTACATAAGGCAAATGCATAAAATCAAACATCTCACAAGAAACTGAAACAAAACAATTAAAACTGGGGGCATAAAGCCTAGAGGTAAAACCAGCTAAAACAATGCTTTGCTAAAAAGGTAGGTCTTTAATCCTCTCTTAAAGCAGTCGACCGACTGTGGTGCTCTCAAGTGGACAGGGAGGGCGTTCCACAGTTCGGGGGGCGACCGAGCAGAAAGCCCGGTCGCCCATGGTGTGTAGATTGGCCTTGCGGATGTTGAGGAGGTTGGTGTTTGAAGAGCGGAGGTTGCGGGTCGAGGGTTGTAGGGAGACTAGGTCCTTGAGGTATGAGGGAGCGTTGCCATGGATGCACTGATGTGTCAACAGGGATATTTTGTATTGGGTCCGGAAAGCAACGGGAAGCCAGTGGAGTGAACGGAGGATGGGTGTGATGTGCTCATGTTTGCGCACTCTCATCAGGACCCTAGCAGCGCTGTTCTGAATATACTGGAGCCTTTGAAGGCTCTTGCTAGGGATCCCGATGAGAAGTGCGTTGCAATAGTCCAACCTGGAGGAGACAAAGGCGTGGACGAGCTTTTCTGAATCTGCTAGCGTGAGTGTGGGACGGAGTTTTGAAATGTTTCTGAGCTGAAAGAAGGATGTTTTGCATTGGTATTTGACGTGAGCCTCAAAGTTAAGGTGAGGGTCTATTTTTACTCCCGGGTTTGTGACAACTGGTGAGAGGGGGAGGTCCTGTCCGGAGAAGGTGATGCTGGTTATGGGGGATGTTTTTATCTGGTGTGGGGTGCCTATAAGAATTACTTCGGTTTTGGAACTGTTTAGCTGCAGAAAGTTGTTACTCATCCACGCCTTCATCTCCTCCAGGCAGGTAGTGAGAATGGATAAGGGCGGTAGTGATGATGAGGATGATGATTGCTTGGTTTTTATGTACAGTTGTGTGTCATCAGCATTGAAGATTGCATTCTTCTTTAGTTCCCCTAAAGATAAATGACAGAAATAAGCTATTTTAATAACTCTAGCTTGATTTTTACATTATGAAACATCTTTATTGACTGACAGATATCTGTTCAAAAGTTTGGAATCAGTGAGAAATTATGCTTTTGAAATGATAGTTTGCAGATATGAGTTCTGTCTCTGAATGGCCATCACAATTGCTTGATCTAAATCCTATGTTGGATACAGCTATACCGTAAGGTTCATGAGAAGTTTTATACAAACCAGTCTCAAAGTACGGCAAATTCTACTGAAAATATGGGGTGAGATTTGACCTGGATATCTAGAGAATATGACATGTAGAATGCCTAAGGTCTTTAAAGATATTGCTGCACTTGGTGGATTATTTAGTAAACAGAAATGTTGAAGAAGTTATTACTATAATTATTATCATCAATGTCTTGGCTGTAGGCCTACTTACTTAATTTTCACAGTGATTCCAAACTCTTGAACTTAGGCATAACTGCCAACGTATATAAAAATAAACATTTTGTAGCACTCCTTGTAAAATTTAAATTAGAAAGATAATGGAAAAGGTCAAGGAAAAGTTACATCGGGCAATTAAAATGTTTAACTTACCATATGCAACGTCAAAAAGACACAGGCCCCGGGGACTTATTCTTGCCATGATGTCAACAGAGGTTGTACTGGAGTGTCAATTCATGTGACATGAGGAACGGCATCATTCTTCTGGGTGCATCATCCAATGAATTACCTCCTGTGTCTCCAACCATGACAACCTGAGAGTATGGTAAAAGTCACAGGAAGGAAAATGCCATATTAAGTGAACAGCTAAGATATTATTCTATCTTTACACCTCTTTAAGGTCTTTAAACACCAGGGACATGACGAATAAATTATACAAATACTTCTTTAGAATATATTGATGCTATCGCATCAAAACTATTCATATACTGTAGATGATGCCTCATTTTTATAGCCGTTTGCCTGATGCCTTTAGTAGCGGTGAAAAATCAAACTTGTTTTAAATCAAAATGATGTTGCTTTATTGTGAAATAATAGTGAAGTTCAGTGTGGAGGTACTCACCCGATGTATTCTACTTGAGAGGACCTTCCACCTCTTGATGTCTCCCATCTAGCATGAAAATAAGAAATACACAACACATTATGAATGAAAAATATACTTGACGC
>NW_027660397.1:72500-136367 GCF_963280865.1 Gymnoscopelus braueri | reverse complement strand
AAACGGAATAGATTGAAGAGAGAGAGAGAGAGAGAGAGAGAGAGAGAGAGAGAGAGAATCGGAATAGATTGAAGAGAGAGAGAGAGAGAGAGAGAGAGAGAGAGAAACGGAATAGATTGAAGAGAAACAGAGAGAGAGATAAACTGAATAGATTGAAGAGGAAAGAGAGAGAGAGACTTGGAAACGGAATAGATTGAAGAGAGAGAGAGACATGGAAACGGAATAGATTGAAGAGAGAGAGAGAGACATGGAAACATAATAGACTGAAGAGAGAGAGAGATGGAAGCAGAACGGATTGAATGGACATCTCAACCTATTGCCATTAACAGGAATCGAACCCTCAACCTTCAGATTGACAGGCTGCAACACTACCTATAGTGCTATAGATTTGTACAGATTGAGGTTGTCTGTTGAAGATAAAAGTGAACCAGTGAAAGCAGCTGACCTACAAGCTCAGAAACACGTTGCTATCTGAAAAGTTGTGAGATTGTAGATCGGAGAGAGAGAGAGAGAGAGACATGGAAATGGAATAGATTGAAGAGATAAGGATAATTCCTTTAACAGGTCCGTTCATGAAAGTCCTTGCGGTCTTGTTTCCAATGAGGGCTCTGTGAGCAATTAGGGGGTTAAGAGTCTTGCTCAGGGACAAATTCCATTTGCTGGCAAAATTCCTGGAATCGTACCTGGACTAGGGCCTCTGGCTCCCTAGGCTGGCTCACTAACCACTCAGCTATGGCCGCCCCTCAAGAGAGAGAGAGAAGAGAGAGAGAGAGACATGGAAACGGAATAGATTGAAGAGGGGAGACATGGAAACGGAATAGATTGAAGAGAGAGAGAGAGACATGGAAACAGAATAGATTGAAGAGAGAGAGAGACATGGAAACATAATAGATTGAAGAGAGAGAGAGAGATGGAAGCAGAATGGATTGATTGGACATCTCAACCTATTGCCATTAACAGGAATCGAACCCTCAACCTTCGGATTGACAGGCTAGCTGCAACACTACCTATAGTGCTATAGCTTTGTCCAGGCTAAGGTTGTCTGTTGAAGATAAAAGTGAACCAGTGAAAGCAGCCGCCGATCTACAAGCTCAGAAACACGTTGCTATCTGAAAAGTTTTGAGATTGTAGATCGGCTATTTTCAGAATGAAGTATGTCATACATTGCAAAAACAGACCTTCTCAGATAAGACATGGAAAAGGAATAGATTGAAGAGAGAGAGACATGGAGACATAATAGATTGAAGAGAGAGAAAGATGGAAGCAGAATGGATTGATTGGACGTCTCAACCTATTGCCATTAACAGGAATCGATCCCTCAACCTTCGGATTGACAGGCTGCAACACTACCTATAGTGCTATAGCTTTGTCTAGGGCTGAGGTTGTCTGTTGAAGATAAAATTGAACCAGTGAAAGCAGCCGATCTACAAGCTCAGAACACGTTGCTATCTGAAAAGTTTTGAGATTGTAGATCGGCTATTTTCAGAATGAAGTAGTCATACATTGAAAAGACATACTCTCAAATAAGCATTTCAGGTTATCTTTAACAATTGCACTTGCATTAATTGACACAAGTAAGACGCGCGAACGCTGGAAGCGAACGCAGATTGACTGAGGGCTGCTATATTTTCAACCACACTGTAGTAGTGTGCACTCTGCCGGCTGTATACAGGCAGTGCAGCTGCTGGCATTTCAGCACGGAGTTTCGAGACACAATGGGGGCGCGAGCCAATGAGAGCTGTGAACACACACGGAAAGACCATAAATAAGGGACACACACACACACACACACACACACACACACACACACACACACACACACACACACACACACACACACAGATATAGTAAGCTCCACTTGGTCGGATGGCCTCCTTCCGCTACAATCATGTTGTGTGCAATGCAACTTAAATGAAGTCTGCTTCAAGTGAGGCTTGAACTGGCAACCTTGAGGTTTTAAGGCACACACTTAGGCGAGAAGCCATTGGAACAACAGACCTGATCTGGTGAATATGAGAGAGAGAGAGAGAGAGGAGAGAGGAGAGAGAGAGAGAGAGAGAGAGAGAGAGAGAGAGAGAGAGAGAGAGGAGAGAGGAGAGAGAGAGAGAGAGAGAGAGAGAGAGAGAGAGGAGAGAGAGAGACACGGAAACATAATAGATTGAAGAGAGAGAGAGATGGAAAGCAGAATGGATTGATTGGACATCTCAACCTATTGCCATTAACAGGAATCGAACCATGAACCTTCGAATTGACAGGCTGCAACACTACCTATAGTGCTATAGCTAGGTCCAGGCTGAGGTTGTCTGTTGAAGATAAAAGTGAACCAGTGAAAGCAGCCGATCTACAAGCTCAGAAAGAACGTTGCTATCTGAAAGGTTTTGAGATTGTAGATCGGGCTATTTTCAGAATGAAGTATGTCATACATACTTCATACCCTCAAAAATAAGCATTTCAGGTTATCTTTATCAATTGCATATGTATTAATTGAAACAATTACTGGTAGTGTCTGTTGATATTTATAAGTAGTTCCGTCCATTATGAACTAAGCCTCTGTGTCCCGAACTACTCTAGATCACTGGTTCACAAACCATTTACCAATAAAGGCATTTTTGGTGTCTCCTCGAATGAAAACTAGTGAAAGTAGCCGATCTACAAGCTCACAAAACGTTTGCTATCTGAAAAGTTGTGAGATTGTAGATCGGCTATTTTCACAATGAAGTTTGTCATACATTGCAAAAACATACTCTCTCCAAGAAGCATTTCATGTTACCTTTAACAGTTGCACATGCATTAATTGAGAGAGAGAGACACGGAAACATAATAGATTGAAGAGAGAGAGAGATGGAAGCAGAATGGATTGATTGGACATCTCAACCTATTGCCATTAACAGGAATCGAACCATCAACTTTCGAATTGACAGGCTGCAACACTACCTATAGTGCTATAGCTTTGTCCAGCTGAGGTTGTCTGTTGAATATAAAATTGAACCAGTGAAAGCAGCCGATCTACAAGCTCAGAAACACGTTATCTGAAAAGTTTTGAGATTGTAGATCAGCTATTTTCAGAATGAAGTATGTCATACATTGCAAAAACATACCCTCTCAAATAAGCATTTCATGTTATCTTTACCGTTTGCACATGTATTCATTGATACAGTCATGTTTTTTGCAATTTAATTTAAATGAGTCTGCATCAAGTGAGGCTTGAGCCTATCCTCAAGAAACACTATGTGTTATCCGAATAGTGCCAAATCATGATCACCTCAATACATTGTCGTGGACAGGGATCGAACCAGCGACCTACGGACTCCAAGACTGCCTTTCTTCTCATTGAGCTAGATATATGGCCTCCCTGATAGTGTCTGATGATATTTATAAGTATTTCCGTCCATTTTGAACCAGGCCTCTGTGTCTCGAACTACTCTAGATCACTGGTTCACAAACCATTTACCAATAAAGGCATTTTTGTGTCTCCTCGGAACGAAAACTAGTGAAAGTAGCCGATCTACAAGCTCACAAAACGTTGCTATCTGAAAAGTTGTGAGATTGTAGATCGGCTATTTTCACAATGAAGTTTGTCTACATTGCAAAAACATACTCTCTCCAAGAAGCATTTCATGTTACCTTTAACAGTTGCACATGCATTAATTGAGAGAGAGAGACATGGAAACATAATAGATTGAAGAGAGAGAGATGGAAGCAGAATGGATTGATTGGACATCTCAACCTATTGCCATTAACAGGAATCGATCCAGTGATCCTGATCCAGTGAAAACGGAGGTCAAACAGATGATACCATTTCACGCAAATAACTGAAAAATCCTGGGTTTAAGTGTTTTTCAAACTGCTCAAAATTGCGGACAATCTAAGGGCGGAGAGAGAGACATGGAAACGGAATAGATTGAAGAGAGAGAGACATGGAAACATAATAGATTGAAGAGAGAGAAAGATGGAAGCAGAATGAATTGATTGGACGTCTCAACCTATTGCCATTAACAGGAATCGATCCCTCAACCTTTGGATTGACAGGCTGCAACACTACCTATAGTGCTATAGCTTTGACCAGGCTGAGGTTGTCTGTTGAAGATAAAACTGAACCAGTGAAAGCAGCCGATCTACAAGCTCAGAAACACGTTGCTATCTGAAAAGTTTTGAGATTGTAGAACGGCTATTTTCAGAATGAAGTATGTCATACATACTTCATACCCTCTCAAATAAGCATTTCAGGTTATCTTTATCAATTGCATATGTATTAATTGACACAATTACTGGTAGTTACTGGCAGAACTGCGAAAAGTGGCAGAAACAGAAGAATACCTACAATATTAAAACAGGTCCAGAGCTCAGCTCTGGCCCCGTAATAAAGCATTGAAATTCGAATGGGATTATAGAGGAGAACTGACAGCCCTAGACCAAGCTCAATAAAGGGTTATTCAGTATTAAAATTATGCTGTTTGCAGAATCAGAGAGCCTACACATACATTTGTACATGAGGTTCCGCAGCACAGCGGAACAGGTGGGTACAACGATACTGACAAACATTTGGCTTGCACTGCTGCATCGTGGCACTTTAAGCAGCAGTCTCATGCCATCATTATAAGCTATAGATAGAAGATCAGAATGTTAATAAACATAAAAAAGTGAGGTTTACTTATAATACTAATAGTCTTTGGTCACAATTATGGGACTACTGCTTTTTCAAAACCGGTAGAACATGCCCTACAGTGTAACAATAACATTATTGTGTAGCATTTCTCTGTCTTGTTAAGTTCCCCATAGCTTCATTTGATTATACCTCGACAGAAGATTTGAACTGGAAGCACACACCTTAATGTGTCATATGGGGAAATAAAGTAAAGGTTATCTTTTTTTGTTGTTCCCTTTATATTGATTCCCCCCCCCCCCCCCCCACACACACACACACACACACACACACACACACACACACACACACTTGATTTAAAGTGCAATGTCAAAGTTGACAAGAAGCATATGAACAGGAGTATAAAATTCTATTTGCGTATGGCAGTTTATAAGATACAGAAGCAAGCCCTCCTTGCTCAGCTGTCCACCCTAGAAATTAAGCCACTGAGGGATACGATGCAGGTATTATAACTTCATGTTTAGTAATTAAATTCTCTAACTTGTGCTCACTTTATCCTTCAATTAACTGCTTCTCCTTTGAAGAGAGGAAATTTATAATTTATAAAAAATAAAAGTATAACCTCCCATTGTAGATTATGCTGATATCATAACGCCTCAGATACTCATCTCTAGCCTCTTAATGTATTATTTAATTCCCTATGTAGATTTGGACTGAGGTGTCCATACAGAACACATCATTGTATAGTTGGCTGCAGCCTTAAGCCAACAAGGCAACTTCACTGATATCTATTCCTTTTCAAATGTGTTCACTTTAACAGTCCCTGGTTCCTTTTACTGTACATCACAATATCCACTTAGACATAAGACATACACAATATCCCTATTTGGTTGTTCCTCAAATGTTTACTGAAGGTCATTCCACTATAAAGCTCCATTTGACTGGAACAATCTTCCTCTTTCTTTCAAGTCTGTTGCTTCTGATGGCCTTTTCAGGACTTCCTTATATTCACATCTAGCAACAACCTGTTCATGCTTTTAAACTGCTTGCACTTATGTTGATTTCTGACTTTGATTCAGGTCATTGTATTGTATTCTCCATTTCTTGTTTAAAATGAGATGAGGGCTGGGGGTGTGGGTTGTGGGTGGGAGAGGGTGAGCAAGCTAACTGTATCTTTACGTGTGTGTATTTGTATTGTATGTGTAATAGGACCCCCTCTAAAATGAGATGCTGCATCTCAAGGGACTATCGTCTCAATACATTCTGACCAGTTGTTACTGTACACATTTGTAAATGGAAGCATACAGTACAGTATGTATATCCGTTCCCAAAATAAATAAAAAAAATCAAATGAATTCACATATTATTCTTTTCAAAAACAAATAAAACTGACTTAGGCCTATAGGCTACACGTATATGGATATTTTTTTATGGACCAGATTTTAGTCCTCCGTTTTTAAAAAGAATCCCTGTCCACAAAAATGTAATCCCTGTCCACACGAAAACGCAGAAACGCATTGATCAGCTGCAAGTTTACATTTTATATCAGATTTTATATTTACATTTATTTTATATATGCCAAATACATATATATTTTTAATCACATTTTAAGGCCCAATACTTCTACAATTGTTACACATTGCTGCAATTGCTGGGGATATACTGTACAAGACATTGAAGGGCAAATTTAGGTCTGATAAAGATGTACCGTGCATGTTCAAAACATATACTTAACAATCATTACATTATTAAACGCAGAAACGCAATGACACAGGAGCGCATTTCTGATCAGCAGCAGGTCTAGCCCTGTAACATAACTGTCATACCATGACGTTACCTTCAATTGATAAAATAAAGCATAACAATTAAGAAGTCAGCAATAGCTGCATTATTTTAATAGCATAAGTGAACAAAAATAAACTATAAATGTTTTTTTTTTTAAACTAAATATACGCAACGGTAGTGCACGCTGAGAATAGCTGACATACAAGCTCACAACCGCGTCACGGATGTGACTGTTGTGAGCTTGGAGGTCTGCTATTCTCTGCGCGCGACGGGAAGGGGCATACTGTAAATTAGGCTTGACGGTCGGGCTGCAGCTGTGCGAGCCAAGCAGGCTCTCGGTGCCGTGCTCCCTCCGTTCTTATGACAGCCACTGGAGGTTGGGTTTGGGGACAACTTCTTTTAATTGCTATTATTGTTTACACACAACAGAAACTAAGGATTATATTCCAAGATCACAGTAAAAATCCTAAGCATTCTTCCTAAACACTGGGAGAAAAAACAGCATTTGAAAGTTTGATGGAATGCATTTTTACACGTGGGTGCAGTGACCACTTTTCCATTGGATCTTATGAGCGGTGGGGTTCATTTGGTGCCGGCCTGTGCGCGCATACTGGTTCTTATTAGTGTGATGTTGTCTGATAAGGGGTCTATTGCATAACAGGGTGGGACATGCATTCCCTATTTGCATCCTTCCCAACTTCGTTCCTGAGTGGCGAACGGGCACCTGTCTAGTATGTTATAATATACCACATATTTCCTGGATAAATACTAATAATTAAGGGACTCTCTGAAAGCCAACAGCCAAACATAAAACAACAACAATGTGTTTCGAAGCGTGAGGGAGGAACGCACCAGAAAAAGAGGAAGAGAGGCAAAGACATAAAAGAGAGACGACACTTCACTTCTTCAGTGTGTGTAAAGAAGTGGACCGTATTACTTTAGATTTGAATCTAAGTCATAAAGGTAAGAGGTTGACCGTATCTTTAGAATCTAAGTAATAAAGGTAAAGAAGTGGACCGTATCACTTCAGAATCGTAAAGGTAGAAATGTCTGTGGTTTTCAACTCTGAAAACATTGAGATGAAAGAGACAGGTGATGAAATCTATGAGAATTTCCAGAACAACGCTCCATCTCAGGAGCAACAGCCACACAAGATACTGCAGTCTGGTAAGATATGTTATTAAAACCATCCATATATAGATACTGTAGTCTGGTAAGATACTGTACAGTATGTTATTAAAACCATCCATATATGGATACTGAAGTCTTGTAAGATATGCTATTAAAACCATCCATACTGTAGACTGGTAAGATATGTTATTACAATCATCCATATAGATACTGCAGTCTGGTAAGATATGTTATTAAAACCATCCATATAGAGATACTGTATAACGTTTTTCAGGCCAAGGACATATGAAAGCATGTAATTCCTTGATGAAATTGAATATTAGCTCGTTGTTGTTACATTGTTTTATGCCTTCTTCTGGTCATACTAAAGTAAAAACATGCTATGTAGACTAGAGGTCTTCACGGGTAAAATATAAAGACCCGTACCCAAATGGACCCGTGAAAACATTACCCGGAACCGAATGGACTCGGCCTATAGTCCAATATGAAGGACCGATACCCAAATGGACCCGCGAAAACATTACCCGGAACCGAATGGACCCGGGCCATTGTTATAAATCTGAGTTCCGGACCCGAACAGTACCGAGAGCTGTCGGGCCCCGACCCGTATAGAACCGTGACATACAAGAACCGAACCCGTACACAATCCGACTCCCCGAAATACCCGAACGCAAAATTGTTTGCCAACGTCATTACTACAATAATCCCAGTCAATGCTCATTGAACAGTTTATAAATACAAAATATAGTTCTTTAGATGTGTGTAATCCTTCTTCATTGCAAACTGATAATCCACGTTCATTTGTGTTGTTTAACATTATAATCGCCTTTGGAGTTTCCATTGTGCTTTGCAGAGCATACCGGGTAACAACACGCTATGACATCTCGACTGTTTTACCATTTTGAACCATTAACCAAAGCGATACGTTAATCAACAATTATTTGATATAACTGGCGTATATACATGAGTCGGTCACATGCCCAAGGTTTGGTATCTTTAAACCAGCTTTAAACCAACTTCGAACATGGCGTAGCGTCCGTGCTACTTCCGTAGCATAGTAGTGACATCACTGTCTGCCTAATGTGTTGATCAGCGCCGTAAATACACGCTGTAGTTTTTCACGCTCGTGGTAGTGAGACACTACTAAACAGGATTATTATTTAATATCAACATTCAAGTACAACTATCAGAAGATGTAACTCAGGTAAAGTAATGCGTCACTCTGCAAGTTTAACTAAAGTTTTCCACCTGTCCAAAGTTGTTTCTTATACAGACAGAGCCTTCGGTCAAGACGATCATCAAGGCTTATACAGACATAAAGATGTTTTAATCATCCTATCCTTGTTAATATATTGCCATTTAGGTCAATGATCTAATATTATGTAGTGATATGATAATAGAAAAAGCAGCCAGTCATTGACTGCGTCACTGCCAGTCAACTGTCTTCTGAGCGACCCCCCTCTCTCCCTCCCCCGCCCCCCCTCGCCGGGTCCTCTCAGGGCCTCTCGGGTCCTCTCGGGTATTAGTGGAACCGTATCCACTGGATAAAGCTATATGTAATCTGGACAGTAGAGGCGGATTATGATGGGATTATGAAGGTATTCCTTTTGGTTATTTCTAATGACTGTATTACTGTTAATATGACTTTCTTTACTTTCTATTGTTATTTTAGATGGATGCATTTGTTATTTTTGTACTGTTATTCATTAGAAATACATTGTTCATTATTTCATCTGTGGTATTTATTTTGTAAAATATTGAACAAGGTTGAGGTACCAAAATGTGAAATATGTCCACAGTATCACATCAAATTTCTGTACCACCCATTTGCTGTTGTACAACGTGTCTCTGGTACATTATTCAAGCATGCACACGCACACACACCAGACAGACAGACAGACAGACAGACAGACAGAAAGAAGGGACGGGACGGGACGGGACGGGACGGGACGGGACGGGACGAGACGGGACGAGACGGGACGGGACGAGACGAGACGAGACGAGACGACGAGACGACGAGACGAGACGACGAGACGAGACGACGAGACGACGAGACGAGACGAGACGAGACGAGAGACACGAGAGACACGAGAGACACGAGACGAGACGACACATGACATGACATTTGGTGTTGACAGTCACTTCATTATACCTTTCAGAGAAGAAGAGCAACTCCAGGCTTCTTGTCGTGGGTATGGGTGTGCTCTGTCTGCTCCTAGTGGCCGGGATGATAACTGCAGGAGTCCACTGTAAGTATTCATAACCAGGATTATAGTGAACTAAATGCTTAATTATAGTTGAAGGTCTTCATATAATTGGTCCTCACTCCCCATTAATGCTTATGATAAAATAAAAATATAATGGTCTGTGTCTCAGAGGGGGGCTGTGGACATTCAGAAACCGGCTTATCAGTGACATTATCGTTAGGCAGGTTTTTTTTTGTGAAAGAGACTCTCTCAAAGGGAAAAGGTGTGTTTTTTTTAAGACATTTTCACTTCATTTTCATCCATCCACACATACACATGATATACATACATACAATCAATACAATTATTCAGCATAATTCAACTTTGAGAAGTGCAATGTGTAACTTTTCCCAAAATGTAAGGGGACACTATAGCCTTTACAGTAGTACTTAGTCTCACTCTGCCTGGTTTTTGCTAAGATATTTTCTATACCTGACTTATCTCTCTTAATTGTGAAGTATTTGAATTATGTCCTGCCTGTGAAGCACTTTGAACTGCAACCCTGTATGAAAGGTGCTATATAAATGTAGATTATTATTATTATTATTATTATTATTATTATTATTATTATTATTATTATTATTATTATTATTATTATTGCCAGGCCCAAGGGGTCGGGCTTACATGAGGTCCATACATGGGCATGGTCACTTTGTCCTCCGGCCCCAGCCAAAAAAGTCTGTCCCCCTTTCGTCCATACATGGGCATAGACACAGGCTGACACGTCATGTGAAGTCCGGTGACGTAGTGCTCTGATCTTATAAAGTACTTATTCTGGGTCTGGCAGAACCAGGTCTCCTGGTCTTGTTTGTATATGGTTATGACTGAGTTATGGTGACATGAGCCAATAGTGACGTCAGAGGTCCACCCGGTCCTCCCTTAAAACCTATTTAAAAATGGTTTAATTCATTTTTTCTCTGCAGTCTCTGCAAAACTGAGCGCCAGTGGACCCAAGATGGAAGGTAATTGAACAAGATAATATAAAATAATATAGAGATTATTTTGAAATTACATTTTTAATTTAAATTTGTATTCATATAATATATGACATTACATTATATAATATTATATGATATAATATAATGTAATATTATATTATATTACAACATACTATTCTATTCTATTCTATTCTATTCTATGATATGATATGATATGATATGATATGATATGATATGATATGATGATATATTCTATTCTATTCTATTCTATTCTATTCTATTCTATTCTATTCTATTCTCTTCTATTATTATTATTATGTTTAAAGATTTTGTGAAACACACAAGTATTTATGATTGGCTTAATGTTAATATTGTGACGATTTCAGCCCTTCTTGCTCAGCTGTCTGCCATGGAAATGAGGCTGAACGTCAGTGAAAGTCAAACGGAGAGACACAATTTAGGTATTATAACTTCATGCTCAGTATTGCAATGTTGTTCCCAACCTTATTTTATCTCATGTAGGCCTATCCCTTGAGCTGTTTTGCACTCTGTTTGATTCTCTTAAATGTGTTCTATTATCCAACAATATTAATGGACATTGATCTGACAAGACACTATGTTGTTTGATAGTGGAACTGTCATAGTTTCATCTAAACCTGTGGCTGCAGGGAGAATGAAAGTGACAGCATCTGTTTGAGGCATTTATCTGTTTGTTGCACTAATTGTTTTGGGTGCAGATTTGACCATGGTGTAATAGGTTAAAGGTGCTGGTGCTGTAAAAGCTAGTTAGGCATAACACTTTAGCAATGGACTTTACGTGGAATATTTTCATATCATTTTTGAAATAATTTTGTATAAATCCCCAATCATTTCCTGTACCCCCTGAAAGCTGTACCCCTGGTTGGGAATCACTGTTCTAAGAACTGATGCTGTTAGAAATCATATATAGTCTCAAAACTGTCTATAATGTATATGGCTGCAAATTTAGGCGAGGTTTCATCTCGATCCAAATGCAACGTAAAGCAACAGGACACTTTTGTAGAGGTTTGTCTTCTGTACTTATGTTGTCATTATGTAACTAGTCCAACTGGTGACATATATCACTCAGGTGTGCGGTTGATTAAGAATTAATAATCCAAAATATAGCATCTCATTTACTTCCATTGTAGTAATGTAACGCAGACAAAACTGACAATAGGCTATATAACATCAAACAACCAAAAACTGTAAGAAATGTGTTTTAAAGAATTTTACTAATTGAAGAACCGGATCCAGAGATCCAGTTCGGGTCTTTTTCCTCCCTTCAAAAATGGAGCTTGAAGAATGTGTAAAGGTACAGGCTGAAATGTGTTTACAATCTTTCTCTGTGATAACTTTTCCAGAAATGGCTGCCAGCCAGAACCAGGTTGAACTCCTCCAGACCAGACTCAGTACCAGTGAAGACCAGGTCCAGAGCATCCAGACCAGACTCAGTACCAGTGAAGACCAGGTCCAGAGCATCCAGACCAGACTTAATACCACTGAAGACCAGGTTGAAGTCCTCCAGACCAGACTCAATGCCAATGAAGACCAGGTCCAGATCATCCAGACCAGACTCAGTACCACTGAAGACCAGGTCCAGAGCATCCAGACCAGACTCAGTACCAGTGAAGACCAGGTCCAGAGCATCCAGACCAGACTCAGTACCAGTGAAGACCAGGTCCAGAGCATCCAGACCAGACTCAGTACCAGTGAAGACCAGGTCCAGAGCATCCAGACCAGACTCAGTACCAGTGAAGACCAGGTCCAGAGCATCCAGACCAGACTCAGTACCAGTGAAGACCAGGTCCAGAGCATCAAGACCAGACTCAGTACCAGTGAAGACCAGGTCCAGAGCATCCAGACCAGACTCAGTACCAGTGAAGACCAGGTGGAGAACTTGAAGACAGAAAGTGAAGGTAATTAGACCAGAATGATGTTCAGTCAATGCATGTATGAGAGAACAGTGTTGAAAAATGTCTTATTTTACTTATAATTCCTTCAGTTGAGCGCATAGATCTGATCGTGTTTTCATCAAGTTATTTACTGTATGTTTGATCCATATAATCCATATGTTGGAGCATTGTGATTGAACATGAATAGTATTAATTTAATATGTAATATTCATGTTGTATTGATTTAGTATTCATGTTGTATTCATTTAATATTCATGTTACATTAATTTAATATTCATGTTGTATTGATTTCAGCTCATGGTGATCAGCTGTCCGCTGTAGAAACGAGGATGACTGTCAGTGAGGACAAAGTACAGGCACTGTCCAGTAAGTATGTTTATCAAATATAAAAGTTGTAAATGTATGTCCCACCTGGTTATGTAATACCTGCTGGTGCTGTAAAAGCTAGTTAGGCATAACACTTTAGCAATGGATTTTACGTGGAATATTTTCATATCATTTTTGAAATAATTTTGTATAAATCCCCAATCATTTCCTGTACCCCCTGAAAGCTGTACCCCTGGTTGGGAATCACTGTTCTAAGAACTGATGCTGTTAGAAATCATATATAGTCTCAAAACTGTCTATAATGTATATGGCTGCAAATTTAGGCGAGGTTTCATCTCGATCCAAATGCAACGTAAAGCAACAGGACACTTTTGTAGAGGTTTGTCTTCTGTACTTATGTTGTCATTATGTATAGTCCAACTGGTGACATATATCACTCAGGTGTGCGGTTGATTAAGAATTAATAATCCAAAATATAGCATCTCATTTACTTCCATTGTATGATTAGACAGCTCTCAAATTCACTCTTTTAACACAAAGTAACGCAGACAAAACTGACAATAGGCTATATAACATCAAACAACCAAAAACTGTAAGAAATGTGTTTTAAAGAAAACTGTTGATTTTACTAATTGAAGAACCGGATCCAGAGATCCAGTTCGGGTCTTTTTCCTCCCTTCAAAAATGGAGCTTGAAGAATGTGTAAAGGTACAGGCTGAAATGTGTTTACAATCTTTCTCTGTGATAACTTTTCCAGAAATGGCTGCCAGCCAGAACCAGGTTGAACTCCTCCAGACCAGACTCAGTACCAGTGAAGACCAGGTCCAGAGCATCCAGACCAGACTCAGTACCAGTGAAGACCAGGTCCAGAGCATCCAGACCAGACTTAATACCACTGAAGACCAGGTTGAAGTCCTCCAGACCAGACTCAATGCCAATGAAGACCAGGTCCAGATCATCCAGACCAGACTCAGTACCACTGAAGACCAGGTCCAGAGCATCCAGACCAGACTCAGTACCAGTGAAGACCAGGTCCAGAGCATCCAGACCAGACTCAGTACCAGTGAAGACCAGGTCCAGAGCATCCAGACCAGACTCAGTACCAGTGAAGACCAGGTCCAGAGCATCCAGACCAGACTCAGTACCAGTGAAGACCAGGTCCAGAGCATCCAGACCAGACTCAGTACCAGTGAAGACCAGGTGGAGAACTTGAAGACAGAAAGTGAAGGTAATTAGACCAGAATGATGTTCAGTCAATGCATGTATGAGAGAACAGTGTTGAAAAATGTCTTATTTTACTTATAATTCCTTCAGTTGAGCGCATAGATCTGATCGTGTTTTCATCAAGTTATTTACTGTATGTTTGATCCATATAATCCATATGTTGGAGAATTGTGATTGAACATGAATAGTATTAATTTAATATGTAATATTCATGTTGTATTGATTTAGTATTCATGTTGTATTCATTTAATATTCATGTTACATTAATTTAATATTCATGTTGTTTTGATTTCAGCTCATGGTGATCAGCTGTCCGCTGTAGAAACGAGGATGACTGTCAGTGAGGACAAAGTACAGGCACTGTCCAGTAAGTATGTTTATCAAATATAAAAGTTGTAAATGTATGTCCCACCTGGTTATGTAATACCTGTTGTACCCTTCTGTCTGTCTGTGTCTGTTTTATGCCCATATATGGAGATTGCTGATGTGTCACTAAATGCCATATATGGTCATATCGGTCGGATCGGTGGTTCTGGACAACCGGTTCTCCATATATGCCCATGAATTAATTAATTAATAATTGTTTATTTTGAATATTAAAAGTAAAAACAAAACTCCACAAATAGTGGACCTATATATGGGCATAGTCCTATATAATCAGTGGTTCTCAAAGTGGGGTCCTTGAAGGGGTTCCAGGGGGTCCCCAGCTAAAGTAGTTGACATAGCATGACAATCATTTCAACCACTTTATCCATTCATACGCTGGCTATTCAAAAATAACAGATCACAAGCTTACAGGGCATCTCTTCATGCTTGTACATCTGATATTTTTTGAACATTTGTGAAACATTTTCGAAAATATTTTTAACATAAATCTTCTGTTCTGGGGGTCCCTGGCACGAAACCTTTTCAGATGGGTGTCCGCGGCATACATACATATCAATTTGGGGGTTCTTGCATTTAGATATCATTGCTGTAAGGTGGAAACCTTGAATGTCCAAAACCATCCCTTTTTAATTAATATTAAAAACAACATTTAAAGTAGTGAAAATATTAGATCTATAAAGAGCTTGTAGATTTGCTATTTTCACTATTTTTGTGCAATACTCTTGTATGATGAAGTAGGGCATTAATTTACGAAAATGTGAGATAGGCGGTTTCTGCCAAACCCATTTTTATAATGATATAAATAATTGTATAATTAATAGTATAATATTATGCTTTTATAATGACATAAATAACCTTATAATGCTCTTTTGTTGACAGACCAACCAAAGGTGGCCTTCTCTGCTGGGTTGAGTAATGCTGGATACGTTGGACCATTTAGTTCTACAACCACTCTGGTTTATAGGAGAGTTCTCTCTAACATCGGCAACGCCTACAGTCCGTCTACAGGTAGGTGGTGATTAAGTTAATTATGTTAATTAGCTTTACATTAAGTTATTAAGTACATTTTGTTAATGAGCTTTACATTAAGTGATTAAGTTAATTATGTTAATGAGCTTTACATTCAATCAGATGTACAAGTTCACAACATGTTTCTATATGACCCGTTGTGAGCTTGTAGATCGTCTTTTTTCGAAAATGTTTGTGAAAATCACTCCTTTACATTTTTTTTAGCTTTAATGGTTGACAGTGTTTAAATGTGTCAAGATGATGATGATAATGATGATGATGATGATGATGATGATGATGATGATGATGATGATGATGGTTGTGTGTGTGTGTGTGTGTGTGTGTGTGTGTGTGTGTGTGTGTGTGTGTGTGTGTGTGTGTGTGCGTGTTTGTGCGTGCGTGCGCGTGTGCGTGCGTGTGTTTGTTTGTTCTAGGTGTGTTTCGAGCTCCAGTGAAAGGAGTTTATTACTTCAGATTCACTGCAGCTACCTATGGATCATCAGAGCAAGTGAGGGTCAAGATGTATAAAAATTATCAGCTACTCATTTTTACCAATGCATACGATTCTGGACGTTCTGAATACGTATCTAATGGAGTGATAGTAGAGATGGAGCAGGGAGACAGAGTAGACATGAGGTTACATGGCTATGGTGGTAGTTCCATCAGGCTCTATGATAACTCAGACAATCACAACACATTCAGTGGTTTTCTGCTCTATTCTATGTAACACTGCTACCAATCTGGGAACCCATCGCCGAATGAAAAGTAAAAACAGCGCCCTCTGCTGTTTTTTACTATCTTTTTTTTTTTTTTTATACTTTATTTTTTTCATATGGGCACCACAGTGAGTAGTCATGTGACTACAAAGACAACACAAAATACAACGTTGGGACAAATCAGGACATAACAAAACAAAGAGAACTAAACAACTAAAGCACCAAATGAACACAAAATAGACATCATTAACAGGGGAAAAAGAAACTAAAAACAAGAAACAACAAACACGACAAGAAATTAACTGGAGAAAAACAAAAACAGAAAAAAACAGAAGACAAGGTATGGAGGCACATAGAGACTAACCCATGTTCAAGTTCATATTCTTTACCACTCTTTTTCTCCAACTAAAAACATCCGGGCAAAACAATCATTAATTAGGTCAGTCCTTCATCAAGTGCCTGATAATAAAACCAGTACCTTGTTAAAAGTGCTCCCCCCCATTTGGTTGTTGACTCTTCCTTAAATATTTCCAATGGTATTCTATATGCTTTTAGTTAGGCTGAGGTGCTAAGTCTTGCATTATGGTCACCTCCCCGTCCGCGCCCACACTTTCCATGTAGCGCTCCCATTTAGCCCACAGAGTACTACTCTTACTAAGATTTCCTCTAATTTTATATGTTAACTGCTCCATTACTTTTATTTGTTCCATTAAATCCCTCCATTTATGTACACTAGGGCTTAGTTTTTGAAGCCAGTTTTTGGTTATAAGTTTGAGGGCCGTTAATCTTAATATTTTAATGAGGTATTTGTCTTCAGTTCTGTCTATCCCCTTTGGTATTTTACCCAACAGGATATATTCATAACCGATATTTGCCTTAATTTTCAGAACTTGTGTTATTTCCGTACCAATATTGTCCCAGTACTTTTTCAAGACCGGACAAAACCAGAAGATATGGCTGTAGTTGGCATGGTTTTCTCCACAGTCTCTCCAACATTTTGGTGTTGCTGATTTTCTAAATTTAGCTAATTGGACAGGTGTAAGAAAATATCTCATTTGGCATTTCCATGCATATTCTCGCCAGAACTGAGACGCTGTTGTCTTGTGTAAAGATATGCTTATATTTCCCCATTCAATTTCAGACAAGGTTAAATCTAGTTCTTCTTGCCATCTTGTTTTTTCTCTCAATTCTTCTGGTTTGTTCTGCCTTTCCAAGATGTTATAGAAAGCTGAGATTTGGTGCTTAACCCTCGCACACTTATAATTTTTAACCAAGAACTGTGTCATGGGATGAAAATCTGTAATATTTTTCTTCTGTCTGGTGCTTTTCTCGATGTAGCTTCTAACTTGCAAATATCTAAAAAAATGAGAGTGTGGTAGATCATAGTCTCTTTTAAGTGACTCGAAACTTATAATTCCTTTATTATCTAGAAATTGCCCAAATATCCTCAATCCCTTTTGATTCCAAGTCTTGAAAGTACTGTCATCTTTATTTGGAGCGAAGTCAGGATCTTCCTTTATTTCTCTTAGTAGCAACATTTCATTATGAATCTTAAGGTCGTTCCTGACTCTGTCCCAAACTGTAAGTGTATTTCTAAGCCATATATTTTCTATATTTTGTTTTGGGATTTTTGTAAGGAAAGGGAGGAGCTTCTCCATATCTTTACATTCAGCTAATTCTATAGACCTCCATTTTACCTGTATCTCCTCATTTAGCCATGTTTGTATTGTCTGTATTTGAGTTGCATAATAATAATTCTGCAGGCTAGGGAGAGCCAGCCCCCCCTTCCTTTTTGCCAATTTTAGTGTTTTCATCTTGACCCTTGGTTTTTTACTATCCCAGATAAATTTAAGAAGCATTCGGTCCCAGCTCTTGAAAATAGTTGGGCTCACGTACAGAGGAAGTGCATTAAACAGAAATAAAAATCTAGGAAGTACATTCATTCTTATAGTATCGATCCTTCCCATTAGTGACAAAGGGACTAGGCTCCATCTGTTCAAGTCTTGTTTTATTTTAGTTTCTAATTTATCGTAGTTAAATTTATACAAAAAGTGCATGTTCCTGGGTACTTCTATTCCGAGGTATTTAACTTTTTCTCTGTCCCATTTCCATGGGTATTCCTTTTTAAACTCTGCAGGTACAGGTGCTCCCAAACTAATTGCTTCACATTTTTGCGTGTTCAATTTGTATCCTGATACTGTGCTATATTCTTTAATACTTTTCATTAATGCTGGAAGAGTGCTTTCTAATTTTGTCAGGTAGAGGATAACATCGTCTGCGTATAAAGCTAATTTATTCTGTAGACCTCCAGTCTCTACCCCCTCTATTTCCTTGTTTCTCCTAATACTTGCTTCTAATGGTTCAATACATAAAGTGTAGATTAGTGGAGAAAGCGGGTCCCCTTGTTTTGTGCCTCTTCTAATCTCCAACGGGCTTGATAATGTTCCATTAACTCTGACCTGAGCTTTTGATGTGCTGTACATAGTCTGCAGCCATGAGATAAAAATGTTGCTAAAGCCAAAGCTTCTACAGGTCTCAAAAATAAAGGTCCAAGACACTCTATCGAAAGCTTTTTCTGCGTCGAGGGTCAGTATAAGAGCCTGTTTATCTTTTTTTTGTATATGCTGTATTATATTCAGTGTACGTCTAACATTATCTGATAGTTGTCTGTTTATGATAAATCCTGTCTGGTCTAAATTTATAATGTCGGGCATGATTTTTGCTAACCTGTTTGCTATTATGCTACTCAGCAGTTTTTGATCCACATTTAGTAGAGTTATAGGCCTATATCCTTCAACCTGGGATGGGTCTTTACCCTCCTTGTGTATTACTGTTATTATCGAATTACACCATGTATCTGCCCATATCCCATGTGTTAAGGCCCAGTTGAAAGCATTGTGTAGAATAGGAGCAAGTTGTACTTTAAACTCTTTGAAAAATTCTCCCGTGAAACCATCGCTGCCTGGGCTCTTGTCTGTCTTTAATCCCTGGATCCCTTTAGATATTTCATCCATACTGATTGACTCAGTGAGGCTTTCATCCTGTGATTCAGTCAATTGTGGCAAGTGTAAACGTTGCAAATAGTCTCTTAACTGTTCTTGAGTTTTTTCTTCTTCTTTGTTATACAGCCGTTTATAGTATTCAGCGAATTCTTCTGCAATCTCCTGTTTACCTGTTAACAGCTTGTTTGTAACATTATTCTTAATACATGCAATATTCGATTTTGTCTGTTGTTTTTTCAATTTGTACGAGAGTATTTTTAGTGCTTTTGATCCTCCATCGTAATATTTTTGTTTAATGAAAACCAGATCTCGTTCCACTCTCTCAGTCAACAGACCATCTAATTCTTTTCTTGTTTTTTTTAATTCTATCATATCCTTTCGCTCCCCTTTTGCTTTATGCTGTCGTTCTAAGTTCTTTATTTTTAGCTCCAGGTTTACAACTTTTTTCTCCCTTTCCTTTTTCTTCCGTGATGAAAAGCAAATAATTTCCCCTCTGGCGACAGCTTTCAAACTTTCCCAAATGATTACTGGGTTGACTTCTCCTGTATCGTTAATTTCTAAGTAATCTTCGATTACCGTTTTTATTTTAGTTTTAAAATGTGTCATTTGTAATAAAGAATTGTTAAGTCTCCACAAAGTTCTATTTTTTTCTCTTCCAATGTCTATTGTTAATGATATTAAAGAATGATCTGAGAGGGTGATCTGATGTATCTTACAATTTTGTACTCTGAACATGTCATTTTTAAAAATAAAAAAGTAGTCCAATCTTGAATATTTATCATAAGACTTTGAGTAGTAGGTATAGTCCCTCACTGTAGGGTTTAGAGTTCTCCAAATGTCTACAATTCCAATCTCTATTGTTGCTCTTCTCAGTATTCTAGCAGCGGGTTCACCACTGTGCCGTATATTACCCTGTGAATCAGATTTAGCATCCATAATAAGATTTAGATCTCCTGCTGTTATTGTTATTCCTTTACTTTGAGAAGCTATTATATCCAATACTTTTTTTACTAGGTCTGTTCCTTCTTCTGGGGGATTATACACATTTATCAAGGAGACCATAATATTGTCAATTTTTCCAATGACCATAACATATCTCCCTTCTTTATCCGATGACACATGTTCTACCTGAATTGCACAGTGAGGCCATATTAAAATTGCAACTCCTCTTCTTGATGAGCTGTGTGGAAAACTTGACCTAATATCATTTTACCTAGTTTATCATGTTCAATCTGATTTAAATGAGTTTCCTGTAGGAAAGCTATGTCCCCTCCTTCTTTTTTTAGTTGTTGTAAAATCTTTTTTCGTTTAATAAAGTTGTTAAGTCCATTTACATTATATGAAATAATTTTTAGAGGTTTCATTGGTAACTGTCAAAGAGATTTCTTGCTGTCCTAAGCACCATCAGCATACCTATTGAGCTACTTTGTTTCTTTGACAATTTTGCAGTCATTACATTTTGAGTCAACAACCATGTGACAAACAATAAAACGTGCACCCAAAAAAACAGTAAAACACCCCTCAATCGCTCCCATAGGTAGCAAACTCTACTAGTTTGCTTAAATGATTCCATGTCTGTTTTTTGGAATCTTGGGCATACCAGAAAGGTGGCCCAAATTTGAATGGAAGACCCCATGCTGTAATCTAGTGAGTGTCATGAGTGTTGCCCCCCCCCCCCCCCACTTCTGCCGTCATCTATCTTAAATTAAAGAGTTAAATAAACAATTATTTCAAAAAGAAAATACAATATATACATATAATACTAACGAATGTGTGTGAGCATGATAGTAAATGTTCTTCACCTTTCCTTTAGTGATTAATGTCATTTGACCTAGATTTAGTTTCAAATGCTTAGCACATACAAAAGAAATGCAGATAATCAATGAACAGTAATAATAATCCAAAACATTTACTTAATTTCGTCCATTTTACAATTTCCCTTTAAAAAAAGACTAATGCTCCATCATAATGGTGAATAATAATTAATACCACTAGCAATTATACTGAGTACATTACAGAAAAGAAAAATTTGATATTAATAATAATGATGAGAGGTATATATTAATCCCGACGATTGGCTAAATATTGACAGAAAATAGCAATGATGATAATATTAATAGTCAGTAAAAAAATCTATTTCCCTTTAAAAAAAAAAAAAATAGACTAATGCTCCATCATACTGGTGAATAATAATTAATACCACTAACAATTATATTGAGTACCTTATGGAAAAGAAAAATTTGATATTAATAATAATGATGAGAGGTATATATTAATCCTGACGGTTGACTAAATACTGACAGAAAATAATAATGATGATAATAATAATAATCGGAAAAAATAATCAGAAAACAACAAAAACTGTCCATACTAATGAGTAGATAGGAAAGAGAAAAGCTAATAATGAAAACTAATAGCAAATAAATCCTAATTATAACGAGAACAATAATTACAGTGCTAACAAAAAAAACACTACTAATAATAATAATAAGTAGTCACCCTTCCTGTAATAATTTAAATTCTCTCTAGTAATCCATTCTTTATTGTTTAGTAATTTGTTTTTGTTTTTTTGTTTGTTTTTGTTTCAGAGAAAGCTTTTTATAGACGGAAAATAGCAAAAGTTAAATTAGAATTAGGCCTTCATAGTAATAATAATAATAATAATAATAATAATAATAATAACAAATAAATAAGAATGATAACGAAAATAATAATAATAATGATAATGCTAAACGAAAAAATAGTGCAGAAAAAGTAAATAATAATAATAGTCCAATACATTTACTTTATTTCCTCCATTGTTCAATTTTCTTTCAATAAACCTGCGTAGCTATCAATTTCAGAGTCTGTTTGCCCTAAGGCTATGCATGGTCTCGCATATCAATTTGATATAGAGTCTCTGTCTTTTAAATTCGTACCTTTAATTCCCTCAGGAGATCAGTCATTGTCTGTTCTTCTCCGCTGTGCGTTTGTTTTCTCGTGAAAGGAGTTGATTTCGGATCGCTTTGCCTCACTGCTGCTGGTGGTAGATCTTTTACAAGTCCTTGCTCGGTGAGATGTTTTGCAGCCTCCTCAGGTGTCTCGTAAATCGTAGGCTCCCCTTCTCCAAACACCTTCAGTTTCGCTGGATTGATGATATGCGACTTTATGTTTTTATCTTTCAGTTGTTTCCTTATTGGTGCATACAGACTTCTTTCCTTTTGCACGGACGCTGGGTAGTCTCTGTCGAAGTAGATTCGGTCCTCTCCGAGTCTAATCTCTTTCTTTGCCCAGGCGGTTTGTAGTACTCTCTGGCGAGTATGCCATTGTAGGAAGCGCACCACTATGGATCGCGGTGATGCGTCTTTGTTTGTGGACTTCTTTAAAGGGACTCGATGTGCTGCTGTTATTAATAGCTGCTCGGGTGTAATCTCCAGCTTCTCAATTAAAAGTGTTTTAATGAAGCCCTCCATATCATCCCCCTCCAGTCCCTCTTTCACTTGATGTACTTTTAAATTATTTTGGCGTGATTTATTCTCCAAATAATCCAATTTCTCCCGTGTTGTTTTCTCTTCTTGCAGTAGGTGTTTTAATACCTTATTTGTCGTCATCTCCCGTTCTTCCAAGTCATTTATCCTCTGTTCAGCCTCTGTAAGTTTGTTTGTATTCTCTTGTAGGTCGGTGCGGATTTCTTTAATGTCCTTCTGTAGTTCTTTTGTTTCAGCTGAGAAGGTTTCAAAGTCTGATCTCAGTTCACTTATTTGCTTGGAAATATCGCCCTTCAATTCATTCAGCATTTCTCTGAGGCTCTGTTCCAGGCTTTTATCAGCAGCGCCTGCCATTGTGTCTTCTGGCAATTTGTTTGTACCGTGCGCTTTGCGTTTTGCCTTTTGTTTCTTTATAAACTCTTGTGTAATCACTCCTGAGCGCAGGTTCATTCCTTGATAGTAACTCTTTTCGATTCAAAGCATATTTCTAAATTATTACTCGTAGATTCACGGCATTTAGGGGTTTGTAAGAGGACGCTCACTCCACTCGATCACGCATGCTGCCTGCCGGAAGCTACCTGTTTTTTACTATCTCACTTGGCTCTGGGAGGAAGTCGACGTAGCACCCGTGCGCAAGGAAACCAGGGTTTTGGTCTTCCTTCAGCCTTTCACTTCCGGTGGTGCGATTATGTTTTCATTCCCACTAACAATATTTCTACACGGAACACTAACACCACTTCTCCCAGAGAACATGGATCGTTTTGGTTATAAGCCCACTTATTTCTATGATGAAAGAGCAAGTTAAAATGTGAATATCTTTCCGTGGTTTTGTCTGCTCCAAGGACACTATTGTTAAATGAGTTTCGGTTTGTTTCTAGTGGGGAAGGATCGGCAGACACGTAAATCCCGGCCACTACATTTGATTGGGTAAAGCGCGGCCTGCTTCCTGATCTGAAGGCACGCCCACTTGTAGGCCAGTGCGTACGCGATATGACGAACCCCCCCGACAGATTCAAGCGGAGAGCAGAATCTGTTCTTGAGAGATTACACTGCTACTGACACGGCTGGAAACTCATTAAGTACATTTACTCAACTACTCTACCTAAGTACAATTTAGAGATACTTTTACTACTACTACTACTCTTCTTCTACTACTACTACTACTACTACTACTACTACTACTACTACTACTACTACTACTACTACTACTACTACTAATAATAATAATAATACTAATAATAAGGGTAATGATGATAATAATAATAATAATACATAATCATCATCATCAATCTCACAGTGTTGTGAGCTTGTAGATCTACTTTTCAAAAATAAATAATGAATAATGTGGAATAATGTTTAAAATAGAAGATCATAAATCTTCTCTGGCTCTAAATCTTTTCAGATGGAGGTCTGCAGCCAAATACATATTAATTTGACAATCCATTGCAAATATTGTACTTTTTACTCCATTACAATTATTCAACACTGCTTTAGTTAGTTGCTTTGTAGATTTACAGTATATTCACACAAAACATACAGTAACCATTGAAGCACAATTTTATATACTTCGGCTCTTCCAAAATAGCAAATAGCTCACAACCTGTCACAATGCATCATAGCTTGTAGATCTGCTATTCTCGAAAGATTTGGACACATTTTGAAAAAAAAAAAAAAAGGTGAAATAGTCCATTCTGCATGATGAGTACTGTAAGTATGTTTTTTATGACAATACTTTCGTACTTTTGCAGGTATTTTATTGTAACAGAGTATTTTTACATTGTGATTACACTTGAATGTCATTGTGGATAAGAGTAAGAGAATAAGAGAGGACTAAAGACCTACCTTTTTAGCAAAGCATTTTTTTAGCTGGTTTTACCTCTAGGCTTTATTAGCCTGGCGTAGTGTGCCCCCATGTTTTAATTGTTTTGTTTCAGTTTCTTAGTTGTTGTTTTCTTTTATTGGTGTGATGTTCCTGTGTCTCAGATACATTCAAAGGCACTGTTGTGTCTATTGTATGTTTTAATGATTATTGATGATTATTATGATTATAATGATTATTAATATTGTTATTATTATATTCTGATTTTAAAGTTATTTTCCATAATATAAAACCACACAGACAACCCATACACAAAACACCATAACATAGCCAAAAAACACAGGAGTAAAAAAAACACTCAAAAAATAAGAATAACATAGAAAAATAAAATTATTGTCTCCGCCAGGCCGAAAGGCATGGCGAGAGTATGTTTTACCCCCTGTCCGTCAGTCTGTGTGTGTGTGTGTGTGTGTGTGTGTGTGTGTGTGTGTGTGTGTCCGTCCGTCCGTCCGTCATTCTGTCATTTTGTGTACAGCTAATCTCTGGCACCGTTGGCTTGATCACAGCGAAACTGTGCACACACACTCCCTGGATGCCAGAACAGAACCTCTGCCCCAAATTTTTCAAATGGGCCTGTTATAGCGCCACCAGGAGGCCGCTTTTTGAAAAACACATTTTTTGACAGTACTCCTACAGATTTTATCCAAACATCACGCAAATCAGTACACAGTATCTCTATAGTCATGTGATCAACACGGATTTGTCCAATTGTCCATATTCCGTCCTGATTGGCTAAGGTTGGCTTCCAAAGTTTGCATTTTGCAAGAACAAAATGCCTCAAATCATGAAAGCAGCTTGCGATTTCCGTGAGATTTCAAACGCACATTCCCACTAGGCCGAGGAAGAAATGCCACTAGATTTATTTCAAATCAGCCTCATGGTGGCGCTATAAAAAGCAGATTTGCGTTTTTAACTAGAACTGCACCGATCTGCGTGCAACTTTGCACGCACACTCCCTAGAGGCCAAGGAAAAACATTTTTTACATTTGCCTTTCATAGCGCCACCATTTTTTTTAATATTAAGCCTTCAGAATTTATCCAAATTTCACGCAAATCGGTACACATGATCTCTATAGTCATGTGATCAAGATGGATCTTTTTCATTTTTCATATTCCATCATGATTGGCTAACATTGACATCTAAAGTTTGCAGGAGTTTGAACAAAATGCCACAAATCATGAATGCAGCGTCCGATTGCGGTGACACTTTGCACGCACATCCGCACTACGTTGAAGAACAAATGCTACCCTTTTAACATTGCCCTATTATAGCGCCACCAGGAGGCCGATTTTGCAACACTTTACTCCTACAAATTCAAACATCATGCAAATCGGTACCCATTATCTCTATAGTCGAGTGATCAAGATGGTTCCATCCGATTTTTCATATTCCATCCTGATTGGCGAATTCTGAACATTGCTGCCCCACAATAACCTACCTGACCTGGCGGAGACCTGTGCTCCGTGGAGCACTTTTTCTAGTTATACATCATTGTTATCATCATATTTTTATAGTATTATGTTTATGTTATTGTATTTATGAATTATCGTATGTATTATGTATTCATTAATCATTATGTATTTTAATCTGTATATTATTGCTGTCTTGCAGACACCTTGTATCTCCATATTTCTTCTTTATAAGTGTTATATTTTATCTCCACTATTAATGCCCCTACGCTAAAAGCTAACTAAAATAGCTGATCTACAAGCTCACGACGCGTTGCAATGCCACACGTCTTGAGCTTGTTGATCTCCTGCATATCTGCTGTTTTCACCTACTTAAAGAATTATTTAAGTGAAATTGGTTAAGTGTGTTTGGGTTTTATAAATATTGAACCAATGAAAAGTATGAACAAGAGCTTTTGACTAAATAATAACTATATTGGATCCATTTAATGAAAAGTAACAGTTTTGGACATACAAGGATTCCACCTGACTGTGATAATGTGATAAAAACAACAACATGCATGTTTGAATATGTAAATGATTAAAAAATAATGTAGGTAACATTGTCTCATATGATAGAATATTAATATGTAGATGATCAAATAATCATTCAGGTAACATTGTCTCATATGATAGAATATTATGTAGATTATTAAATATCATTTAGGTAACATTGTCTCACATGACAGAATATTTACCCCAGCAACTAAACAAACTAAATAAAACCTAAGCTATGATGACTAAAACTATGACTAAATATACAGACAATTTCGTTAAAAAAAAGAAAGAAAAAAGACTAGACTAGGGAGGACTAGTGGAAAAGAGATCCAGTATACATCTAAGACAAGTCATTTTATGCTTCCGAAAATAACCAATCTACAGACGCGTTGTGAGCTTGTAGATCAGCTATTCGAACCCTGACCTCCCAGTCTCAGGACGGACACTCTAACCACAAGGCCACTGAGCTGATTTAGACCTGAAGCCATGGGTCTAAAAACTCAGAAATTGGGTATATTTCTTTATTCAAATAATAACAAATAAATCATGTTGAACCTCAAAACGCGATTTGTCACTTTTATGTGACACTGTAGTATGATCAAGTAGGGCTTTAATTTACAAAAGAACACAAAAATTATTGGCACCAAATTATTTCAAAATAATAAGGGGTAAGGTGGCACGCAAGATAGGGCCCATACTGTATGTGCATACACTCCAATAGAAGCATTATTTAACCACACAAACAATAGTGTTCCTATTTGGCATAATAAACGAACATTCCACAAAAATAGCTTTATAAGCTCACCGGATGTCACATCGCAACACATTAATGAGCTTGTAGATCTGCTATGTGGGGGGAAAAAGGAGTGGGCCAAAGATAGAGCCCTGGGGGACCCCTGTCAACAAAGTATAAGTGGTTATTGTGAGAGACAACTAACAGTCTATTCAGTATCATTAATATTTAAACCCTATATTTAGTTCCACGGATTCCCAAGGGCTCCGTACTAGCCTGATTTCGCCGGAAGTGTCGCAAAAGCGAGACTTACGGTGGGGCACATTCAAAACAAACACGTTGCATAGTGTTCTGACACTATGAACATCAGATCTCACCCGGAAAAAAAATAAAAGCTATTAAAATACACGATTTAGAGTCCCATAGGCGCAGGTTTTTAACTTTGGCGGACCCGGGTTATAAAATGTTTCTACTGTACCACTCGTCCTAGGATGTCATAACATCATAAAAAAGGTAAGAAAAATGTCGGGCGAAATTCTCTTTTAACGTAAATGAAAATTCTAAAAGATATTTTAAAGGTATTTTTGAGAAGGGAAATGACAAACATGACAACTAGGCGTAGTTACAGACTATGTAGCATTCAGAGATTGTGGAATAGTTGACTGGAGACACCCAGAATAGGGACGCTAGGGTCCATATGGTTAACTTTGTCACAGGGCCAAGCAGGAAGCAGGAAGTGAGAGGAGGTTTGACAGGAACTGGATGCTGTTCCTTCCTGTCTGTAGCCTCGTTGAAATAGAGCCATAAATCGCTTTCCATATCGATATCTCCTTCTGCCATGCCTGAGATTCAAATAGACAAAGTTATTTGACATGTATTTATACAGTATAATACTACAAATGAATACTGCATGTTAAGGATGGAGGAAAAAGTGAAAAAGAGCTTCCTTGGGTTAGAGGCACAGGATTGAATCTTGGTGTGGTAAAAAGAGGATTTAGCAGTAGATAGTGAGAAGGAGAAGGCAGAAAGGATTGGGTGAAAGTGGGAGAGGTCATCTGGTTGCTCCGTCTTGCGCCACTTCCTTTCAGCTGCCCTGAGAGGTGTTCGCTCAGCTCTGAGGGTTTCAAATAACCACGGAGCCGGCGGACTTGGGTGTGCTGGCCTAGAAGAGAGAGGACAGTGATGGTCGAACGCAGATGAGATAGTGGAGAGAAAGGATGAGGTTGCAGTATCAGGTGAGAGGGAGGGGAAGGAATCCGGGGAGGGTAGAGAGGAGAGTATAGAGGACAAGAGAATAAAGGGGTTTAGGGACTTCAGGTTACGTCGAGTGGTGACGGTCTGAGGGTGATTAGGTTTGGGTGGGAGAGTAGAGAGAGAGAGGGAGAAGTGGTCAGAGGTATGTCGGGGGTAACAGAGAGGTTAGAGGGAGAGCAGGCTCTGGGGAACACAAGGTCCAATACATTACCAGCTCTATGAGTGTGAGGAGAAGGAGAAAGGGAGAGGTCGAATGAAGACAGCAGTGACGTAAACAGGAAGATACTTCTCTGCAGTAGGTAGGTTGAAGGCACCCAGTAGAATGAGGGGGGTGCCATTATCCGGAAAGGAGCTGATCAGAGAATTTAGACTTCCAGGGAGTTCCTAAGGGTACCAGGGGGACGATAGAGCACAATGATGATGAGAGGGACCGGTTGTGTAATTGAAATAGCATGACATTCACATGTGGAAAGAGAACGGTGAGAGAGATTTAAAACACGGAAATTCCATTTGGGGGACATGAGTAAACTTGTACCACCCCCACGACCTGCGGGGTGTGAATTTATAGAGACGGCAGCAGGGGTAGCAGTGTAATCTGGGGTAATCCAAGGTTATTATAGTAAACGAAAACGAACGAAATAACGAAAACTAAAGGTGAAAAAACCTTTCAGTTAACTAAACTAAATAAAAACTAAAAGAAAAAAGAAAAACGATAACTAACGGCAACTGTATTGTGTGTTTACAAAACTAACTAAAACTAACTGAAATTATAGTCAAAATGCCCTTCGTTTTCGTTTTAATAAGCCTTTTGGATTGAAATTAATTGTATTAATTCCCCCACCAGTTTCACTGCAGTTTGCGCGACCGTGGGGACTCTGACTGAGTTCGCCCCAAAACACAGTCGCCCAGGCGTTATTCCCCTGCTATGGTACGGGGGAGAAATGGGGGCGAGCGTGCTTTGGGGCGAGACTTTCCGGTTGCCGTTGTTGTTGACTTTAGTTTAGGCACCGTGCGCAGAACAGAGCAGCACGTTAATTTGGCATAATGACGTCGGCAAAACGAGTTGGGAGAAAGAGGCAGAGTCCCATTATGGGATTTATTTGAATACAACAACGTGAAAGACAATAGCAAGTGCCGTGTAGTGGTGGAAACAAATGCTACTGATTTAATATGTGGAGCAATTCTCAAGGGGAAAAAAACCACGGACCACGGTGTAAAGTAACTAAGTATATTTACTCAAGTACTGTAGCCCACTTAGTACAATTTTGAGGTACTTTTACTTTACTGGAGTATTTCCAATTTTCAGTATTTTTACTTCTACTCCACTACATCTCTCAGAGGTAAATAGGCCTATGGTACTTTTACTCCACTACAATTATTTGAAAAATAGGGGTTACGTAGGTAACCCCAGTTTTCTTAGTTTCGTAGTAAGAAACTTACTTATGGGATACCATCGCCCTCTGGCGATGGCACAGAGCACAACGCATGAGCTCCCGGTACTAATTCCATTTGTTCAGGGTCATGGGACGCGAAACCGGAATCCGGCTCGGGTATAAAACCCCCTCGCGTCACAGGGAACACCCTCGTAACCCTGCACTCTGCATGCTAAAAAGCGCACAGAAGGGGTTTTAGGTAAGTTTCTTACTACGAAACTAAGAAAACTGGGGTTACCTACGTAACCCCTAGTTGTTCTTTTCGTTTCTTCATAAGAAACTTACTTATGGGACACATAGACGTCCTCTGAGGGAGCCCCTGCTGGACCCCATCCTTACCACACCTCATGGCCCCAGACCCTGCCCTCCCGGCAAGGTCCAGGCCACCAGACGGCTGACCCCGCAGGGCAAGACAGGAAAGGACCAAAAGCAAGGAACTGACAGACCAAGGTCTGACTCTATCGGTCAAAAGAGACTGAACTTGTCCATCTCTCAGTCCGAAGGACAGGACCCCAGGCCTCCGGACGCATGAGCCTCCGGGTCAGAGACGAGGAAGGCCTCAAGGCAAGGACCCAACAGACCGAAGTCCGCCCTTCACAGCCAAGGAGGTAAAAGACCCCGTCCACCCCCTGGCATAGAAGACCAGGTCCTCCTTCCCCCTAGATCCAGCCCCGCTGGGCCAGGGGAAGCACAGCGCCGCCACGGCCCGGTAGAAGGCCACAAAGTCAAGACCCCCTTGACCCGAGGACGCCCCGTCAGTGGGAGGCGAAAGAGCTCAAGCCTTGTCACCCACCGCCTGACTGCTACCGGCCGCCACGCCCAGGACCGTGTGCGCCATTTCAGATGCCGCCACGTCCAGGCTGTAGAAGGCCGCAAACGTGGAGGGACACGACCAGTTCGCTGCCGAGCAAAACGTCCTGCATCGGAACCCCTTTGTAGAGGGCCCAAGATGCAGCCACACCCCGAGTAGAGTGGGCCCTGAGGCCCACCGGGACCACAGTCCCACTACTCTCATAGGCCAACCGGACAGCCTCCACAATCCACCTGGAGAGTGTAGGCTGAGCCACAGCCTACCTCCGGCCGCCCGGGCCGTAGGAGACAAACAGCTGAGTCGACTCCCGCTGTCTTCTGACAGTAAAGTCTCAGAGCCCTCACTGGGCAGAGACAGTGCAACCGCCTATGCGCCGCTGAACCAAACGGCGGAGGATGGAAAGCCCCCAACTCCACTGGGGCCCCAGCAAACACGCCATTCTTAGGGACAAAGGCCAGGTCGGTTTCCAACAAAAAAAACCCTGCCGTCACCTGAGAACTGCATACAGTCAGAGCTCACCGAGAGCGCCTGCAAGTTGCCAACGCGCTTAGCTCTACACAGGGCCACCAGAAGAACCGTTTTGAGACTGATCATCCTCAGAGTCAAGGTCTCTGTCACGGGGCAACCCGTGCCCTATACATAAAGACACATGGGTTAAGGGCATTGCACGCACGCACACACCACACAGCTGCGTCCAATTCATAATCAAGACCACCGGCCGGTTTGGAGCAACTGTTGGAAGTGTGGCTGATATGTCCTAACAAAATGTCAATAATATAATGTCAATACTGTTGAATGCATTCACAAATTCACAAGTAATTCACACAGACTTTACAGGGATAAAACATTCAGTTTATTGTGTAACCTGTGTTAAAAGGAGTTGCTCATTGTTTGTCACCTGTAACTCCTCTGCAGCACTGGCACTGTGGGTTGAACTGCTAAACAGAGCATGGACCAAACCATGTAGTTTAAGTAGGGGAGGTCCCAGTGGAACGTGCCATGTACTGTAGAGGAGGAGGGGTGTTTCACAATGTTTATGGGCAAAGTATTCTATGGTATTCGGAAATGAATTCAAACACAAAATGGTGTTCAGTCTGAAAGTACAATATCTATTTTTTGGTTATTCAGGATATATTTGTCAGCTTGTAGATAAGCTATTTTTGAAGGTTAATTGCTGCCTCTGTTGTGGTAGGATCCTCTCCTATAAAAAGGAGACTGCAGAATCAGAACTTCAGTTATGTTCGGGCAGGCAGTGAGCTAAGAGCCCAGTCAGAGCTGCCAGGGCCCCCTCATAGGGGTGTAGCCTAGTGCGCTTTGTTTTGTTCTTTTCCCTTTTTGTTAAGTTTTGCATTAGTTTCCTGAGTTTGTTATGTTAGTATTTTTTGGCCAGTATTATTTTGTTATTCGAATACATCTGCACTGTAAAAAGCTACACTGACTTTGGTGGAGGAGAAGTGGGAGAAATAAAAGCCAGGTCAACTTTACAGTCTCAAACGGCTCAAAAGGAGGAAGGCAGAGTGCGTCCAGCACCACCACCAGGTCCCATGTAGGGAACAAAGGCCTGTTGACCGGCTTGGCCCGTTTCACTCTGGCCATAAAACGCTGCACCAGCGAATTAAGGCCCACTGACTTGCCATCTAACCCCACATGGCAAGCGGAGATGGCTGCCAAGTACACCTCAGTCTCGGTCTCAGGTGATCAGTCCGTCAACTTCCGCCCCTTGACAACCGCCATTTTAGGGAGGTCGACTGGGGCGGGCCTTTCGTGCGGTGTCGTTGCTACACGGAACGAAACCTTCGTCCCACCAGGGGAGTCTCGATGGTGTAACACCGGGGCCCTCCGGAGTGTACACTTCCGCCTCCCCTCGTCTCACAGAGGCGCTTTGCAGCCATCTGCTGGACGGGAGAAGGTACTGCACAGGTGCAGATAGAAATGTTTCGTTCACAGAGGGGCCCTGTTTCATACCTTGAAACAACACTTTTAGAGACATTTGATTCACAGCAAGGTTACTACCTGTACCTGATTCATTATGTTCAAAGCACGCAAAGGACTTTTCGTGTGGCGGACGTGATGAGGTCATCGCGTCGAAGGACGTGGCCGTTCTCGTGAGAAACAGGGGCACCGCTGCCTCGAGCGGTGAAACAGCGGAACCCTACCGCTGTGTCGTTGTTTCACCCGGAGCGATACTCCCGACCCACCTGGGGAGTGTCGATGGGGTGACACCGGGGTCCTCTGCCATGACAACATCCTCCTCCAACCGTCCGTCATCTTGGTGAGGTTGACTGACCGGCCCTCTTGTACGGTGTCGTTGATGTTACACGGAACAAAACTTTCGACCCACAAGGGGAGTCTCGCCGGTGTAACACCGGGGCCCTCTTATAAGTAAACTTCCGCCTATCCTCGTCCGCCATGTTGGGCAGGTTGAGGGAGGCCGCCATGTTGTTCCTCAACTGTCCTACAGATGCGCTTTGCAGCCATCTTCCGGACAGAAGAAGGAACTGGCGCAGTTAGACTTTTTTTTTTTCACAGAGGGGCCCAGTTCTACACCTAGAAAACAACGCTTTTCGAGACACTTGATTCATAGCAAAGGTTTTACTACCTGCATTTGATTCATCATGTTCAGCATGCACAGGACCCGTCCCTACAGTGTTCGGAATGCTGTTCCAAGGCACAAACCGAGCACTGAGGGCTCATTGGAGAATCGAGGGCAGGGCACCTCGTTCGACTCGGGGTATGAACCGCCTCGTTCATTACACATGAAAAGATGAGCATTTGTGATATTGGCAAAACATTTATTTCACACACAGGATGCACATATTTCACACACATTTAGACAAAAAAGGACACTGTGAACCTAGTGAAGCCCATGGCGAGGCCAGTTCATTGTCTCTTTTAGTCTCTGTGTACCCCTGGATCTGCCCGTGGCCCTGTCCGTGAAGCCCATGGGAGGGAGGCCCAAGACCCCAGGTCCGCTCCGGAGAGGATTCTTATCGGGAAGCCCCTTCTCTCCGGTTCCTTCCTCCCTTTCTGCCACGAGAAGTGCAGGGCCCTTCGGACTCCGTCAGCCTCGGGCAGTAGTTTGGACTCGTCCCGCCGGGGAGGGAGGGGTGCCAGGCCTTGGAAACCCGGGATGGGGGCCCCGGTAACCACCTTCAAGTCCTCCATGGGCTGCTCCAGTCCGCATCTGGAGATTGCCCGTTTCAGGATGGCTGCCACGGGTTCGGAGGACTCCGCCGCCCCGCTGGGAGAGAGAGAGAGACATGGAAACGGAATAGATTGAAGAGGGAGACATGGAAACGGAATCGATTGAAGAGAGAGAGAGAGAGAGACATGGAAACAGAATAGATTGAAGAGAGAGAGAGACATGGAAACATAATAGATTGAAGAGAGAGAGAGAGAGATGGAAGCAGAATGGATTGATTGGACATCTCAACCTATTGCCATTAACAGGAATCGAACCCTCAACCTTCGGATTGACAGGCTGCAACACTACCTATAGTGCTATAGCTTTGTCCAGGCTAAGGTTGTCTGTTGAAGATAAAAGTGAACCAGTGAAAGCAGCCGATCTACAAGCTCAGAAACACGTTGCTATCTGAAAAGTTTTGAGATTGTAGATCGGCTATTTTCAGAATGAAGTATGTCATACATTGCAAAAACAGACCTTCTCAGATAAGACATGGAAAAGGAATAGATTGAAGAGAGAGAGACATGGAAACATAATAGATTGAAGAGAGAGAAAGATGGAAGCAGAATGGATTGATTGGACGTCTCAACCTATTGCCATTAACAGGAATCGATCCCTCAACCTTCGGATTGCCAGGCTGCAACACTACCGATAGTGCTATAGCTTTGTCTAGGCTGAGGTTGTCTGTTGAAGATAAAATTGAACCAGTGAAAGCAGCCGATCTACAAGCTCAGAAACACGTTGCTATCTGAAAAGTTTTGAGATTGTAGATCGGCTATTTTCAGAATGAAGTAGTCATACTCTCAAATAAGCATTTCAGGTTATCTTTAACAATTGCACTTGCATTAATTGACACAAGTAAGACGCGCGAACGCTAGAAGCGAACGCAGAGACATTTTAGAGACATTTGATTCACAGCAAGGTTACTACCTGTACCTGATTCATTATGTTCAAAGCACGCAAAGGACTTTTCGTGTGGCGGACGTGATGAGGTCATCGCGTCGAAGGACGTGGCCGTTCTCGTGAGAAACAGGGGCACCGCTGCCTCGAGCGGTGAAACAGCGGAACCCTACCGCTGTGTCGTTGTTTCACCCGGAGCGATACTCCCGACCCACCTGGGGAGTGTCGATGGGGTGACACCGGGGTCCTCTGCCATGACAACATCCTCCTCCAACCGTCCGTCATCTTGGTGAGGTTGACTGACCGGCCCTCTTGTACGGTGTCGTTGATGTTACACGGAACAAAACTTTCGACCCACAAGGGGAGTCTCGCCGGTGTAACACCGGGGCCCTCTTATAAGTAAACTTCCGCCTATCCTCGTCCGCCATGTTGGGCAGGTTGAGGGAGGCCGCCATGTTGTTCCTCAACTGTCCTACAGATGCGCTTTGCAGCCATCTTCCGGACAGAAGAAGGAACTGGCGCAGTTAGACTTTTTTTTTTTCACAGAGGGGCCCAGTTCTACACCTAGAAAACAACGCTTTTCGAGACACTTGATTCATAGCAAAGGTTTTACTACCTGCATTTGATTCATCATGTTCAGCATGCACAGGACCCGTCCCTACAGTGTTCGGAATGCTGTTCCAAGGCACAAACCGAGCACTGAGGGCTCATTGGAGAATCGAGGGCAGGGCACCTCGTTCGACTCGGGGTATGAACCGCCTCGTTCATTACACATGAAAAGATGAGCATTTGTGATATTGGCAAAACATTTATTTCACACACAGGATGCACATATTTCACACACATTTAGACAAAAAAGGACACTGTGAACCTAGTGAAGCCCATGGCGAGGCCAGTTCATTGTCTCTTTTAGTCTCTGTGTACCCCTGGATCTGCCCGTGGCCCTGTCCGTGAAGCCCATGGGAGGGAGGCCCAAGACCCCAGGTCCGCTCCGGAGAGGATTCTTATCGGGAAGCCCCTTCTCTCCGGTTCCTTCCTCCCTTTCTGCCACGAGAAGTGCAGGGCCCTTCGGACTCCGTCAGCCTCGGGCAGTAGTTTGGACTCGTCCCGCCGGGGAGGGAGGGGTGCCAGGCCTTGGAAACCCGGGATGGGGGCCCCGGTAACCACCTTCAAGTCCTCCATGGGCTGCTCCAGTCCGCATCTGGAGATTGCCCGTTTCAGGATGGCTGCCACGGGTTCGGAGGACTCCGCCGCCCCGCTGGGAGAGAGAGAGAGACATGGAAACGGAATAGATTGAAGAGGGAGACATGGAAACGGAATCGATTGAAGAGAGAGAGAGAGAGAGACATGGAAACAGAATAGATTGAAGAGAGAGAGAGACATGGAAACATAATAGATTGAAGAGAGAGAGAGAGAGATGGAAGCAGAATGGATTGATTGGACATCTCAACCTATTGCCATTAACAGGAATCGAACCCTCAACCTTCGGATTGACAGGCTGCAACACTACCTATAGTGCTATAGCTTTGTCCAGGCTAAGGTTGTCTGTTGAAGATAAAAGTGAACCAGTGAAAGCAGCCGATCTACAAGCTCAGAAACACGTTGCTATCTGAAAAGTTTTGAGATTGTAGATCGGCTATTTTCAGAATGAAGTATGTCATACATTGCAAAAACAGACCTTCTCAGATAAGACATGGAAAAGGAATAGATTGAAGAGAGAGAGACATGGAAACATAATAGATTGAAGAGAGAGAAAGATGGAAGCAGAATGGATTGATTGGACGTCTCAACCTATTGCCATTAACAGGAATCGATCCCTCAACCTTCGGATTGCCAGGCTGCAACACTACCGATAGTGCTATAGCTTTGTCTAGGCTGAGGTTGTCTGTTGAAGATAAAATTGAACCAGTGAAAGCAGCCGATCTACAAGCTCAGAAACACGTTGCTATCTGAAAAGTTTTGAGATTGTAGATCGGCTATTTTCAGAATGAAGTAGTCATACTCTCAAATAAGCATTTCAGGTTATCTTTAACAATTGCACTTGCATTAATTGACACAAGTAAGACGCGCGAACGCTAGAAGCGAACGCAGATTGACTGAGGCTGCTATATTTCAACCACACTGTAGTAGTGCACTCTGCCGGCTGTATACAGGCAGTGCAGCACGGAGTTTCGAGTCACATGGGGGCGCGAGCCAATGAGAGCACACACACACACACAGTAAGCTCCACTTGGTCAGTCTGCTTCAAGTGAGGCTTGAACTGGCAACCTTGAGGTTTTAAGGCACACACTTAAGCGAGAAGCCATTGGAACAACAGACCTGAACTGGTGAATATGAGAGAGAGAGAGAGAGAGAGAGAGAGAGAGAGAGAGAGAGAGAGAGAGAGAGAGAGAGAGAGAGAGAGAGAGAGAGAGAGAGAGAGAGAGAGAGAGAGAGAGAGAGAGAGAGAGAAACGGAATAGATTGAAGAGAGAGACACGGAAACATAATAGATTGAAGAGAGAGAGAGATGGAAGCAGAATGGATTGATTGGACATCTCAACCTATTGCCATTAACAGGAATCGAACCATCAACCTTCGAATTGACAGGCTGCAACACTACCTATAGTGCTATAGCTTTGTCCAGGCTGAGGTTGTCTGTTGAAGATAAAAGTGAACCAGTGAAAGCAGCCGATCTACAAGCTCAGAAAGAACGTTGCTATCTGAAAGGTTTTTAGATTGTAGATCGGCTATTTTCAGAATGAAGTATGTCATACATACTTCATACCCTCTCAAATAAGCATTTCAGGTTATCTTTATCAATTGCATATGTATTAATTGACACAATTACTGGTAGTGTCTGTTGATATTTATAAGTATTTCCGTCCATTATGAACTAAGCCTCTGTGTCCCGAACTACTCTAGATCACTGGTTCACAAACCATTTACCAATAAAGGCATTTTTGTGTCTCCTCGGAACGAAAACTAGTGAATGTAGCCGATCTACAAGCTCACAAAACGTTACTATCTGAAAAGTTGTGAGATTGTAGATCGGCTATTTTCACAATGAAGTTTGTCATACATTGCAAAAACATACTCTCTCCAAGAAGCATTTCATGTTACCTTTAACAGTTGCACATGCATTAATTGAGAGAGAGAGACACGGAAACATAATAGATTGAAGAGAGAGAGAGATGTAAGCAGAATGGATTGATTGGACATCTCAACCTATTGCCATTAACAGGAATCGAACCATCAACCTTCTAATTGACAGGCTGCAACACTACCTATAGTGCTATAGCTTTGTCCAGGCTGAGGTTGTCTGTTGAATATAAAATTGAACCAGTGAAAGCAGCCGCTCTACAAGCTCAGAAACACGTTATTTGAAAAGTTTTGAGATTGTAGATCAGCTATTTTCAGAATGAAGTATGTCATACATTGCAAAAACATACCCTCTCAAATAAGCATTTCATGTTATCTTTAACGTTTGCACATGCATTCATTGATACAGTCATGTTTTTTGCAATTCAATTTAAATGAGTCGGCATCAAGTGAGGCTTGAGCCTATCCTCAAGAAACACTATGTGTTATCCGAATAGTGCCAAATCATGATCACCTCAATACATTGTCGTGGACAGGGATCGAACCAGCGACCTACGGACTCCAAGAATGCCTTTCTTCTCATTGAGCTAGATATATGGCCTCCCTGATAGTGTCTGATGATATTTATAAGTATTTCCGTCCATTTTGAACCAGGCCTCTGTGTCTCGAACTACTCTAGATCACTGGTTCACAAACCATTTACCAATAAAGGCATTTTTGTGTCTCCTCGGAACGAAAACTAGTGAAAGTAGCCGATCTACAAGCTCACAAAACGTTGCTATCTGAAAAGTTGTGAGATTGTAGATCGGCTATTTTCACAATGAAGTTTGTCTACATTGCAAAAACATACTCTCTCCAAGAAGCATTTCTTGTTACCTTTAACAGTTGCACATGCATTAATTGAGAGAGAGAGACATGGAAACATAATAGATTGAAGAGAGAGAGATGGAAGCAGAATGGATTGATTGGACATCTCAACCTATTGCCATTAACAGGAATCGATCCAGTGATCCTGATCCAGTGAAAACGGAGGTCAAACAGATGATACCATTTCACGCAAATAACTGGAAAATCCTGGGTTTAAGTGTTTTTCAAACTGCTCAAAATTGCGGACAATCTAAGGGCGGAGAGAGAGACATGGAAACGGAATAGATTGAAGAGAGAGAGACATGGAAACATAATAGATTGAAGAGAGAGAAAGATGGAAGCAGAATGAATTGATTGGACGTCTCAACCTATTGCCATTAACAGGAATCGATCCCTCAACCTTTGGATTGACAGGCTGCAACACTACCTATAGTGCTATAGCTTTGTCTAGGCTGAGGTTGTCTGTTGAAGATAAAAGTGAACCAGTGAAAGCAGCCGATCTACAAGCTCAGAAAGAACATTGCTATCTGAAAGGTTTTGAGATTGTAGATCGGCTATTTTCAGAATGAAGTATGTCATACATTGCAAAAACATACCCTCTCAAATAAGTATTTCAGGTTATCTTTAACAATTGCACTTGCATTAATTGACACAAGTAAGACGCGCGAACGCTGGAAGCGAACGCAGATTGACTGAGGCTGCTATATTTCAACCACACTGTAGTAGTGCACTCTGCCGCACTCTGCCGGCTGTATACAGGCAGTGCAGCTGCTGGCATTTCAGCACGGAGTTTCGAGTCACATGGGGGCGCGAGCTCAAAATTGCGGACAATCTAAGGGCGGAGAGAGAGACATGGAAACGGAATAGATTGAAGAGAGAGAGACATGGAAACAATAGATTGAAGAGAGAGAAGGATGGAAGCAGAATGGATTGATTGGACGTGTCAACCTATTGCCATTAACAGGAATCGAACCCTCAACCTTCGGATTGACGGGCTGCAACATTACCTATAGTGCTATAGCTTTGACCAGGCTGAGGTTGTCTGTTGAAGATAAAAGTGAACCAGTGAAAGCAGCCGATCTACAAACTCAGAAACACGTTGCTATCTGAAAAGTTTTGAGATTGTAGATTGGCTATTTTCAGAATGAAGTATGTCATACATTGCAAAAACATACCCTCTCAAATAAGTATTTGAGGTTATGTTTAACAATTGCACATGTATTAATTGACACAATCATGTTGTGTGCAATGCAACTTTAATGAAGTCCGCATCAAGTGAGGCTTGAACTAGCAACCTTCAGGTTGTGAGGCACACGTTTAAGGGAGAAGCCATTGGACCAACAGACAAGAACCTGTGAAAAAGGAGATCACACAGATGATACAGTTTCACGCAAATAGCTGAAAAATCCTGGGTTTAAGTGTTTTTCAAACTGCTCAAAATTGCGGACAATCTAAGGGGGGAGCTTACTGGTCAACGTGATACATGTGTTCCTCATGAGTCAAGGCACATGTGTAAGCAGGTTTAATGGCTGTCGGCCAAACGAGGCATGACTTTTGCCTGTTTAAAGTTTGCACTTTCAAAAAATCGCTATAGCGCCCCCCTTTGACCAATTGGAGTAAGATTGGTTTCAGTAATATTTGGAATGACCCTCAACATTAACGCAAAGTTTCAAAGAAATGTGAGTCTGCATGTATGTGTTAGGGGCAGATGAATAATTGTCATAAAACTGCAATATTCATTGGCTCATTAAAGCTTGATTTTTTCACTTATGGAAAATCTTTTGCACATGTTTGTCGGCATAGGTCCAAAGTTCATGTGTAAAACGTTTCGTGCAGATTACTCAAAAATCCCAGGAGGAGATAGGTTTGAACTGTTTTTCATATAATTCAAAATGGTGGGAGATCTAAAGGTCAGAGGTCAAAAGTCAGAGGGTTAAAGTTGTTCATCATGAGTAGACGCATGTGTGTATTGAAGTTTTATGGCTGTAGGTCAAACAGGGCATGAGTTGTACCTGTTCAAAGTTGGCATTTTCAATTGAGTGCTATAGCGCCACCTTTTGACGAAAGATTGTGAGATTTATTTCTTGATAGTTTTTCATGACCATCTACCATATGGCAGAGTTTCGTAAAAAGCGACAGCACGGTTCAGCCAGAACTGCGAAAAGTGGCAGAAACAGAATACGTACAATAATAAGACAGGTCCAGAGCTGAGCTCTGGCCCCGTAATAATAATAATAATATTATTATTATTATTATATGCTCAGATTTCACAGATGTTTTCTCGTTAATTAACCCACTGCTCACATCTCACTTGAAGTAGTATATATATATATGTAGATAGATAGAGCTGCGCCAGAAGAGTGCAGATATGGTCGATGGATCAGAAATAGACATTGCGGTGCCATGAAGGATTGACTCCGTCGGTGGGTCGGTATGGGGGGTCGGCGGGCAGCGACTGCATCATGGCAGCGCCGGTTGCGTCGGTGCAGGCCGCGACGGTTTCGGTTCAGGCCGCGACAGTGCCGGTTGCGTCGGTGTAGGCCGCGACAGCGTCGGTTGGTTCGGTTGGGTCGCGACGGCGTCGGTTGAGCCGCGACGGCGTCGCTTGGGTCGGTTGGGCCGCGACCGTGTCGTTTGGGTCGGTTGGGTCGCGACGGCGTCGGTTGGGTCGGTTGGGTCGGAATTGCGTCGTTGCAGGCCGCGACGGCGTCATGCAGCGTCGGGGTTGGTTTGTTCTGATCCATCGACCATATCTGCAGTCTTCTGGCACGGCTGTTCATCCCCCCCCCCCACCAGGACCACCCCCCGGCCCCCCCCCCCAAGCCCAGGGGGTGACTCATAACTATTGTAGATCAGCATATTTTGCGCATGAGACAGAGAGCAGTTGAGATTTCATTCGGCCACATCTCTGGCAATTGTACTTGAATTCTAATAATTTTAATGTTTCTATGATCTGACAAGTTTATATTTTGATTTGGTATCATTCTAGTTTATTATTATTTATTTTCTGTCTTTATCTAACGATATCAAGCAGGATTTTTCTACGTGCGTAATTACGCACGTACCATAATAATACAAAACGTCTACTGTACATATATAGCCCACTGTAGGCTAACATTTTGGGGGGTTTTATTAGGGACCTCCAAGCTCCACCTTTGCGCCGCCAATGGAGCGGTTTCAGAAATGAAAAAATGAAAAAAACTTAACCCCCCAAAAAATGCGTGTCTGTGTGTCTGTCTGTCTATCTTTAAATCTATCTAAATATCTATCTATCTATCTCCAGCAATATGTACAGGTGCCCCCCCCCCCCCCCATAAATAATATCAGTCCAGCAATAATGACAGCCCCCAATGTAAGCTCCCGACGCGGTGATTAACATCACGTTGTTCAACAAATAGCAGATCTACAAGCTCGGTTATTGTGAGCTTGTAGATCTGCTATTTTCAAATAGCGTATGTATAAAAATCGGTCTGAAGTGGTTATTGTATGGTTCATAATATAATAATTAATATTTGCGAAGTGTAGGATTATTATAATTAATATTATTATATTATAATTAAAGGAAGCCATCGGTTAGTGTGATTGAGTGCGCTCCCACGGCCTGGCTGGGTCTGTCTGTCTGTCTGTCTGCCTGTCTGTCTGTCTGTCTGTCTGTCTGTTGGACGGACGGACGGACGGACGGACGGACGGACGGACGGACGGACGGACGGACGGACGGGCAGATACGTAATTCTCATCTCTGCGGATGTTTTAATTGGATACACTCTTCCAAGTGCCCACATGTCTCTAATGCCCACTCTGTCTGTCTGTCTGTCTGTCTGTCTGTCTGTCTGTCTGTCTGTCTGTCTGTCTGTGTGTGTGTGTGTGTGTGTGTGTGTGTGTGTGTGTGTGTGTGTGTGTGTGTGTGTGTGTGTGTGTGTGTGTGTGTGTGTGTGTGTGTGTGTGTGTGTGTGTGTGTGTGTGTGTGTGTGTGCGCGTGTGCGCGTGTGCGTGTCTGACTGTGCAGTTTATTTATTTTCTGTTTTTATCTAACGATATCAATCAGATTTTTGGCACGTGCGTAATTACGCACGTAACATAATAATACACAACGTCTACTGTACATATATTGTAGTCTAACCTTTTTGGGGGTTTTATTAGGGACCCCCAACCTCCACCTTTGCGCTGCCAATGGAGCGGTTTCAGAAATGAAAAATGAAATAAACCTACCCTAAAAAAAAGGCGTGTCTGTGTGTCTGTCTGTCTGTCTATCTTTAAATCTATCTAAATATCTATCTAAATATCTATCTAAATATCTATCTATCTATCTATCTATCCCCCCCCCCCCATAAATAATATCAGTCCAGTAATGACAGCCCCGAATGTAAGCTCCCAACACCATGATTAGCAACACGTTGTTCAACAAATAGCAGATCTACAAGCTTGGTTATTGTGAGCTTGTATCTGCTAATTTCAAATAGCGTATGTATAAAATAGGTCTGAAGTGGTTAGTGTATGGTTCATAATATAATAATTTATATCTGCGAAGTGTAGGATTATTATAATTATTATTCTTATATTATAATTAAGAAAGCGCATCGGTTAGTGTGATTGAGTGCCTCCCACGGCCTGGGTCTGTCTGTCTGTCTGTCTGTCTGTCTGTCTGTCTGTCTGTCTGTTGCATTTGACCAATGAAATGATGAAATGAATGAATTCCTAATTTATGCACGTGAAAACAGAACTACAAGCTCACAACACGTGTGGATGCAATGAGTTGTGAGTTTATAGATCAGATATTTTGTGGTGGGGGGGCACGCAGGTGGGGGGGGAACAGCTGTGCCAGAAGACTGCAGATATGGTAGATTGATCGGAAATTGACTTGGTGCCATGAGAAAATAAGAAAAGAAATCTTAATAAATTACAAAAAAATCATGACTGAAAATATAACCTTTAAAGATCATATAAACATTAAAATGATAAGAATTGAAGTAAATTTGACAAAGATCTGGCTTAAAGGAGAATTCCGGACAAATTAAGTGTTATCTTTGATGTCTCGTTACTCACCTAGCGACGTGAAAAGTGGCGTTCTTTTTTTCCATATATTCCCCTGTCGTCATTTTTTAAACCCCCTCCGTTGTCATAATGGGAGCGCGTGGGTAAGGGAAATTCGTCTATTATAACCGACGCAAAGTTGTTTTTTTCTCTACTAGTATTCATAGTAGAGTCTCATGATATTCAAACATGCGTTGAAACTATCTGCGAGGCTGCCGTCAATGGCGAACGATTTAACACTGGTTGCTTGTTTCCAGATTCTGGCAACACGAGTTGCCAGGTTCTGGAAGAATAAATAAATGCAATCTGTATGATTTTATTGGTGGAACCAGAGTATGATGTATTGCAACAGTAAAAGCATTGTACCAGCTTAGAATGTTAGGGTGGAGAGAATGTAAAACAAAGGGAAATAGAAAAGGCCGAAGGCCCAAAGTTCTACAAAGACTTTGCCTCTATCTCCCTGCTCTCTGTGGATGCTCTGAAGACTCTAGCGATTGCTTCCTTTTGCTAAGGAAGTAAAGTCTCTCTTGAAACAGCTATAATAGTACTTCTGAAGAAATAGCTAAGAGAGGGAGAGACAGACACCAGGTTGACTGACAGGGAATTATAGAAGGACTTACAGTATCATCTACTCTGGTTTCATCAACATTATGGTAATGGCTCATATAAGCCATTATTATTAAGATTATTATTATGTTTTAAATGTTTGTATCAACTCTTACTATATGATATGGATATTACCGACTAAGCATATCTATTACATTTTAATTATGGATTTTGTCCCTTTTCTTCTTCAGGGAAACCCATCTCTCTGAATGTTACTTCTTGGTCTTCTTCTTCTTCTTTTGCTTAATTCCCATCAGGGGTCACCACAGCAGATGATCTGTTTCCATCTACTTCTGTGTCTTCCTCAGCCACTTTGCATGTTATCGCTCACCTCATCCATAAACCTCTTTGGCCTTCCTCTTCTCCTCCTAGCAGCTCCATCTTCAGCATCCTTCTCCCAATGTACCCCTCATCCCTCCTTTGCCTTTGTCCAAACCATCTCAACCTCACCTCTCTTGTTTTATCCCCAAACCTTCTAACCCGGGCTGATCCTCTAATGTACAGTAGTAATTTCTCATCTTATCTATCCTTGTCCCTCCTAATGAGAATCGTAGCATCCTAATTTCTGAACATTACTTCTTTGTGAACAGTAAAATGTTAGGTCCTGCATGCTGAAGATTCTGTTAGGTTTGCTCGAGCAACTTTTCGCTAGCAAACATTTCCTTGGAGTAAAAGTGTACTTAAAAATGTCCTGACAACAACAACAACAACATACTGTGCCTCTGAACTAATGGGGCTGTCAGGCACAACATGACAATAGCATTGCTGTGCTCTGGAACACATTCTTTTCAATGGCTTGCGCCACACAATGGCAGCATGTTGCTGCGTCAATCAAAGTGCACACGCAGAGCTCTGTGACAGATACAAGCATCTAGAAGTGAGGCATCCAGCTGTAGGCATGGTAGATAAGATGGACCCGAGTTGGAAATTGATTTTGTGTTTAATCCTTGACTGGTGTTAATCAACATGATTTGTAGGTTTTGTACTGAAAACTGATATTGTGGGTGTCTGAATTCTCTGAATTATTTGACACAAGTTTTCATATCAACACCTCTAGAAGAAAATCCTATGTTGAAGACGCCTCTGTGAAGTTGGCACTGTCACGTTTAACAAAACTGGCAGACCCAAATGCAGACACGACCAAGTCCAAGGGTTTTTATTCAACAATGGAGGAATGGGGGTAGGGGTTGTCGGATGTAGTGGAGGTGGTAGGCAGGCTGAGGTTGAGGCCAAAACAGGTGGGCAGGTAAGCAACTGAAGCAGAAGAGAAATGGAGTAAGTCAAAAAGTCTAAACCACTAGAAACAAGACCAGGAGACCTGGTTCTGCCAGACCCAGAATAAATTCCTAGTAAGGACTTCGTATGACGGACTTCGTATGACGTGTCAGCCTGTGTCCCTTTTATGCCCATGTATGGAGAAGAAAGGGTCCCTTTTATACAGCCGGTCTTTTTCGCCCATGTATGGACGAAAGGGGGCAGAGCCTCATGTAGGCCGACCCTCTGGGTCTGGCAATAACTATCTAGAAGCGTTACCGCACAGAGACTGTGAAAATGATCTAGCAGCACGTGGAGAGAAGACCAGGGGCCCTATTTTCGCTAGTGCCTTACCCATTATCCCTAAACTTCTTTGCCATTTTTTACTATTAAAAAAAAAAAATCAAATAGTTGAAATAGCCAATCTACAAGCTCACAACGTGTCGATGTAGATCGGCTAGTATGTAATATTTAATTATTACATACTGTATAGTAGAGGCATAGTGATGTAATGACGTAGCACCAGTAGAAGTTTTGCTCTGTGCTCTGGGACTCCCCTGAACATTGTGCTTTACCTAGCTGTGAGCTCAATGCAAATCCTGTTGGGTCTTTAAAGGGCCATAAGAGTGGAGCCACTATTAACTGATGTTATCCTAAACTGTATATTAACTACAGGTCACAGTGAGGTGCATTTAGGGGGGGAGCATGGAAGGCATCAGGAATTAGGGGATTAGAAGTCAGGTGAGTCTTTGCACATCAGATTGGCAGATTTGCAGTGTATGCTCTATTTAAGGGCTAGACCCTTAGAGGAGATCCGGAGCCTTTAATTGGCCTCCTTCTGGAGAGAACTTCAGCCTTCATTTTTGTCTGTCTTCAGCTAAAAGAGTCCTATGCCTCCAGGGGGGATCAACCAAACACCTCACATTTTCAAGTTCAGTATCTAACACTGTCCTATCTCTAATTTGTACGACTTTATTTTATTATAACAGAAACATGGTTGAATTGCCATCAGAGTATATAAAGCACATTAGTGCAGACTTCACTGGGATGCACATTGAGAAAATAAATAAGCAGAGCAAAATTGCATGAAAAGGTCAAGACAGGTGTATGATGAGATGGAACCTATATTCTCTATTCTCAACACATCTTCTTGCCCCCCTTCCGCTTGTTCTGGGTGCATTCTCTCAGAGAGAGGCAAGCCAAGTGCTTGATTTGCTCTTCTACCAGTTGAAGCCAATCGGGGGAAAAAAATCCAAAACACCCACGATGCCACTTGGGACCGATGTGCTGCTGATTGCTGAAACACAAAGTCATTGAGACACAAAAGTCTTTGTTTGAGTGCAGACAGGGCTACCAACCCATCACTGGTCTCATCAGTGCACATCAAGAGAGATGATTATTCATTCCTCAAAAGCGGTCACATTGTTTTTAAGGCTTTCCAAGGCAAGGGTCTTCTCAATCTGAGAATACACCATGCAGAGGGATTTAATTGGTTTCACCAAATACAACATAATATGCACAGCAAGGCATAGTTTTCTATAAATGCACCAGTAAATTATCTGCCAGTTAAGTGTGTTACTTAACTCCCTCTTACCATGCAGGGGACAACATTATTTGTGGGTATTGGGTAATGGTTATGTTCATAATTGTTATATTATTAAATATATTGTTATATATATCTGTTCAGAGCAGTAGAGTTATGTGTACAAAATAAAAACTAAGACCTACAAACACAAGACAACACAGACAACAAAACAAAAATACACAAAAATGGTTCACATTAACATTTTGCACAATTAAAGCACAATTAAACTTTGGTAGAGATTTGGCAAGAGATCTTCATTAGTTCCGTATTTCAAATTGATGATTCAAAAGAAATCCAGAAATCTCAACAAAGGTCACTCAAACAAATTCAAACAAAGTGCATTCTGACAATATATTAAATTACAAAGCTCGGTTCAGTGTTTTTTGGAAATAAACATAATCATTATCAGCTTGCCTGGCATTGCCAGGGTAAATGCGCTGACAATGCCTGACCACATGTTCAGGTCTTCGGTATTGTATTGTAAATAGACTCCCTCTACCTCCCTCTCTCCCTCACTCCCCTCTCCGTCTTCGTCTCCCCCTCCCCCTCCCCCCTCTCGCTCTCCCTCTCTCCCCCAACTCTCTCTCTCTCTCAATCATCGAGCTCTCTCTCTCTCAATCATCGAGCTCTCCCTCTCCCTTTCCCTCTCTCCCTTTCTACTCCTTGCTCTCCCTCCCTCTCCAACCTTCTACCTCGAAGAAATATTTAACTGCAGGAGTCATTGCACTATACTGTACGTAAGTTCAGTCAGACAACTCTTGGATTGAAATAAATATGTGTATTTCTATCATATTTCCCTGTAAGCATGAAAATGTTGTAATAAATAATAGGTATCACAGGGAATGAAATAGCAAGACTAAGAGAATCATATAAACAGAGCCCACAGGTGGATGCTGGGGTGATGGGAGTGCAAATAACTTCACAGAGCTAAGCACAAAGCAGTAGCAGCATAGCAGAGCAGCAAGATGGTAAAGCAGCAACAAAAAGAATGAGCAGTAAAGAAATTAGGTGTAAATAGCCAGTGGCTACTGTTTGGAACGTGTGCCCATTACAGGGAGGTCAGTCCTGGAGAACCGATCAACTTCACACTTGACACTGCACTCCACTGGGTTCTTAGCAATACCCGTCAAGTGTGCAGTCAATTGGATGAACAGTTCTCGAGATATGCAAAGATATACATACTTACCAAAATTGAAAAGTTCTCTGAGGATGAAATTGTTTTATACTTGATGCATCTTTGCTTTGAGTTAGACCCTGCCCACTGTATATAGTGCTGAAACAGTGTTTTTGCCAACTGGATCTGATTGTGGAAATAAAACAAAACTAGAAAAAGTGCTCCTCGGAGCACAGGTCTCCGCCAGGTCAGGTACATTATTCTGGCCTCCTGGTGGCGCTATAATAGGCCAATGTGAAAAGGGTGCCATTTATTCTTAGGTCTTTCATGGCAATCAGACACAGCATTCATGATTTGAGGCATTTTGTTCCAAAAATGTGTTTTGCTAAATTAGACCTGCTGGTGGCACTATACCAGGCCAATGTGAAAAGGGTGGCATTTCTTCCTCGGCCTAATGTTCGTGTGAAATTTCACGGAAATCGCAAGCTGCGTTGAGGCAGTTTGTTCAAAACGGACCAATCCTGCAAACTTTGGATGGCAACCTTAACCAATGAGGATGGAATATGGGAAATCGGACAGATCAGGGTTGATCATATGACTATAGAGATACTGTGTACCGATTTGCATGACGTTTGGTTAAAAACTGTAGGAGTCATGTGAAAAAAATGGGTTTTGCACAAATCGGCCTCCTGGTGGCGCTATAACAGGCCCATGTGAAAAATTTGAAGCAGAGGTTCTGAATTGGCATCCAGGGAGTGTGTGTGCACAGTTTCGCAGCGACCGGGCCAACGGTGCCGGAGATTTGGTGGTAACACACGGACAGGACACACACACGGACGGACGGAGGGTAAAACATACTCTCTCGCCATGCCTTCGGCCTGGCGGAGACAATAAATTTAATATCTTGAATTTCTGACCAATTTCACTCAATGTTTGGATTGCTGTCTCTGCAGTGATTTTCGGTTAGGTAGAAAAACGTAGAAGTGCAAGAACCGCCAAAAGGAGCTTTGGCAAGGCAATGCATTTGTTAATTTCCTCTGCGATGATATAGTTTTGTTCTTAAGACCTTTCTGTTTCTGCAAAGTATGCTGCAGCCTTAACCAGGAACTCTCAGCAAGTGCAGACAGGTCTTCCTCTCGAGGGACTGTAAGAAGATGAGGTCACAATGACAAAGTAGGAAATCAAACCTGGTTTACAGCAATATGGCCAAAGTCCACAAACACAAATCTCTCTCTCTCTCTCTCTCTCTCTCTCTCTCTCTCTCTCTCTCTCTCTCTCTCTCTCTCTCTCCCTCTCTCTCTCTCTCTCTCTCTCTCTCTCTCAATTCCTCCATTTCCTGATCCTGACCTCATTAAGTTTTCATTCCTAGTATTATTGTGTGTCATTTTTCTTCAACCCATGTTCCACTGTCCCTGTTACAATGCCTATGTGTTGGCAGAATGTTGAGTAGGCTTGCAATGTATTAACACATACATCTTCAGTAAAAGACAGGTGCTATAACATCTGCAGCCATCCCAGAGAATGTGTGTGTGTGTGTGTGTGTGTGTGTGTGTGTGTGTGTGTGTGTGTGTGTGTGCGTGCGTGCGTGCGTGCGCGCGTGCGTGCGTGCGTGTGCGTGTGTTGGTCCTGCTTTCATTCTCTATTGCTCTCTATCTCGCTTGTAATCTTTTCAATTCAATAATGTCTGGGATTGTAATTTTGCTTTAAGGCATGAATTTTCGGTCTTTCTTTCTTTCAGTCCGTCCGTCCGTCTCTTTCTTGGCTAACCACAGTACAGTACGTTGACATACTGTAGCTTTACAAAATAAAGATGTGCAACTTTCTCTCTTCATGAGCCAAGTCATCTACAGCATACAGAACAGAACTACACACTGTAAACTGCACATTCCTCCTCTGACAGATTGTGGGCAGTGAGGGCAGTTTATTTTATGCGCCTGTTGTTTCCCTGCCTGAAAGAAAGTCAGGCTTATCTCGGAAGATGAATAAGACAAACTGTCTTGTTTGTCTTTATCGTGGAGGTGGTGGTGGGGGATGCTATCTCTCATGCTCCTGTTTTGTGCAAGCTACTGTATCGCATATGTCAGCATAGCTAATGCAACATGATTTGGAAGGTTCACATTGTAAGGCTTCTTCTGATTGATTATTAAGGAATATTTCATGAGTTTTGTTTCTTTGTAAGGTTCACATTGTTAGGGTTCTTCTGATTGATTTTAAAGGAATATTTCATGTTTTTTTTAATTTTATTTTATGCCCCCCTGCTGTTAGTAGGTGCTGAAACTCCTTAAGCCATATCAACTCGCTGTCAGTCTTTCTGCATCTGTTGAGCATTGGACTTTCATCGACATGCTTATAAGCTGTACTCCTCTTGCTTCTGTGTGCCTCACTATCAATATTACTGTCACACACAAAAACATACAGTATTCCTATTGTCCCTGTGTTCTCACACCTCCCAACACGCCTGGCAGAGATGAGAGTAAGGCCTCAAGCAACGATTACAGCAGGAGGTGGAGAGGGGAGATGGAGATTAAGGGGAGGTGGAGGCAAAAGGGCTACAGGAAAAGCGGATGGTGCACTGATGATACAGTGGAGGGTCGGGCTGTGCTGTTCTGATGGTTCTGTGGGACACACTATCCCCAAGGATAAGAGTACTTACATGTTAGAAAGAGATCGGTTTTATTGCCTGGAGGTGTGTGTGTGTGTGTGTGTGTGTGTGTGTGTGTGTGTGTGTGTGTGTGTGTGTGTGTGTGTGTGTGTGTGTGTGTGTGTGTGTGTGTGTGTGTGTGTGTGTGTGCGCGTGTGCATGTGCGTTTGCATGTGCGTTTGCATGTGCGTGCGTGCGTACACCGACTGCATTTCCGTATAGCTTTATCTATAATAACATACTGTATATTATATTGGTTATTGACTGGTGTCTGTGAAGGCTCTGTAGGGATTATTAAAACAATAAAATAAATAACCTATAAAACCTTATGTAAGGCATAAAATTGCCCCCCCTAGAAAGACAGCATGTTTATCTATAGTGTCCAACAATTGAAAATAATAAATAATATTATTATCTAGTATATCTAGTATAAACAATTGCAAAACAAATAGATGTTCTTAAGTTATTCATGTTGACTTGCAGCATGTCAAATGTGGTGAGAATGACATTAGAACTGGATGGAAGAGGATGAACTAGAGGGACGTTGGCAGACTTACAAATTCCAGATGGGGGATAGGATATAAATAAAGCCATATTGCTGCCCATGTCTGAGCAAACATGCACTTCAAGCTTACAGTACCTTTGCTTACTCTTACAGTATCATCTCATGGCAGGAGGAAGGGAGAGAGGTAGGAGGCAGCGATGTGAGCAGCAGAAATAAATGCAGCATGAAGGCAGGGGGGCGGGAAGGAAGACAATCTGTCAGCTCAGAATTTTGACCAGAGCTACCCCAAAGGAGATCCTGCTGATTTCAGCAGCGTATAGCTCTTTGTTAGAAGTTGAAAGCGACACATACCTCATTAGGCTGAGTGGGGCTCATTATCATGGATATGTAAGCTTGTGACAGATGCAGGTTGGGTGAGAGGTGTGTGACATTTGAGGGTATTAACACCACGTAACCACTTCACCACAAAAATGTTCTAAATTATTTTGAAAATAGACGATCCACAAACTCACAACGCGTAGCACCACTCGTTGTGAGCTTGCGGATATTTAAAAAAAATATTCACAAACATGTGTTTAAGCCACAATTATAGCCAGTGGAGCCACACCACATTGTGACCATAAGTCTATACTTGACCCCTCCAACCTTACAGGCCTCCTATTTACAAACATTTGTGAACTTCAATATACAGTAGGTTTGTCAGTAGACACAACAGCAATCCCGCCCTCACAATTCCGTAACTCCTGCTGCACTTCTCCACTGAGATTCTGCATGATCTTGTACACTCAGTCACTCCTAAGGTCGAGCACTTGGTCTAGCCAGAAAAGTCCTTGCTTAAATATATTTTTGGGCTTTATTCTGATGGTGGAGGTGGAGGCAGAAAAGAAACAAGAGTTGAGAGAAATTAAGATGTGTTTCTTTATTATCTTACAACGAATAATAACCTCACAAAGTGTGAAGAAAATTATGGTAACAAAAAAGAAGAACCAAAAAACAAAAACAAAAAGCAGACAAAATAGATAAAATCATAAAAAATCCATTTGTGTTGAAAATGTGTGGAGGATGCACCGATTCTGTGGAGGACACACCATTTGTTTGCGGGAGATGTATGCATCAGCTTCCCTGATTGGCCAACCCAAACCGGTCATCTTAACTGATTAGCCGAGCTTCGTGGCAATGTGTCATGTTTCTGCTGCAACGCCAATATAAGTAACAGCGTGTGCAATGTAACAGAAAGTACAAGAGCTGTGGTCATGGGTGAAGGAAGCGAACTAAAGCGCCGGTGTAAAGCAAAATGCTGACAATGGGTATGAGTACATCTAATAAAAGGAGTATTGCCCAACGGGTGGGTATGTGTTCCCGACTTGCATCATTCTCAGTTATGTTATTCTCTAATTAAACCACTAATTAAAACATGACAAAGACGTGTGTCCTTGTGTCAGAGCTCTATGGCTATAACTGCTGTCCATTGTGCAGGACAGATAAAGAAAGCCAGGACGCTATGAGTCCTGCCTTTCTATAGTAATAAAGTGTAGCCTAGACTACAACTAATTTAAATAAATGCATCTATTTTAATCCCTTTCTCTCTCCTTCCCTCTCTCCTTACCACTCATCTCTGATCACTGTGGAGAGAAAACGGGCACTCACCTAATGCAATATATTGATAATCTGGCCCAGATCATTGATTTTTTTTTAACCTTAATGCAGAGTCCCTCATAAATGCCATCTACCGTGTTAAAAATTAGTATTATTGTGTTGAATTCAGATGGAGTTTGATTGAAACGGTTGGACCAGATGCCGAGATGCTGTTCAAAATTAACGTCTTCGTCCTGTAGCCTAATATCCCCTCATGTCAAACTTCAAAGACACATCTGTGATATCTTGACTAGGTATTAACTTAATATTCACATGCTCATTCTCAGGTCATTTTTACCATTTGGATATTGATTACTGTAGCTACAGAGACAGATTAACCCTTTAAAGGTCACCCCAAGAAAAAAGCATTGGAAAAATTATTTCTTTGCATTTTTTATTTATTTGGGGCAATAGTAACAACTATCAATTATAATTTCTTTAACAGACCCAACAGTTTTCCAAATATAGGCCTCTACCAAACGGTTGAGATGTCACTTTATGGTAATGGTAAAAGTTTCATGCATATACATTGATTTATATGCATTCACTGAGAAATATGTCTCCCATTATGTCCCCCAGTCTCTTCTGCTTGTGAGAGTTGATCAGCATCATCTGTTTGGTCATCTTCTTCATCACACAGATCATCAAAATAGTCCATTTTTTATTTCAGCACCACTACCTTTACCATTAAATGATAATTCAACCATTTGGTTGAGCATGTTTTTTTAGATAGGAATAAAATCATACTAATACATAAATATAATGAAATAACATTATATGTATTATATTAACAACACTGAATTAGCAAAAGCCCTATTTATCCATAGCAAATAGTACATTTTAATTACTTTAGTTTAGCTTCACTACTTACCATAAAGTGACAAACAACCCGTTTGGTAGAGCATGTTTTCAGAAAATTATTAGACCATTATTAGATATTTTTTTATTGTATCAAGCTACATAATCAGGTTCAGTAACACCTCTGAGATGATAATATGACAAAAAAAAAATCTTACCTCTGAAATTTCAACCAAAAAAATCCCACCTTTCAGGAGTGGATTAATTGATTTTCACTTCCTAAAAAGTGGCTACCTGAGAATCCATGTGACTGGGAAACAGTGACATCTGGTGGACCTTTTTTTGCCATAACATACCTCAACCAAATGGTAGAAAGGGCTCAATCAGGTTGAGTTAAGTTCAGCAATGTTGTCAATGAGAAATAGTGACTTAAAATGTGCTCTACCAATTGGTTGAGCAGACTGTTAAAGGGTTAAGAATACCAGGAGGCTATATTCATGACATTCTTACATGATGAGAGGTAATTTTTTCTATCAAAAATTTTATGGCAGGCTACTTACTGAAATAAATGTATTTTTCTTTTCCTTTCAGGACAATCCTGCCTTGAACCTTTCTAGAGAGCAGAAAGAGAGCAATCCTTGCCCAAGAGCACCACAGCGGTTGGTATCCATTATCATATCAATGAAAGGGGTACCGAAGCCCATCGCTCCAAGCACTGACCAGAAAAAGGCCATTCTATGGGGTTGAACTCCTTCATAGAATCGACATAAAGGAGAAATCACATTTTGCCTTTCGTCATGTTTCCCTGAAGACTGTCCAGCCACTGTGTCACGGCTGGTGATAAGCCATGCTCTTGTGACTGACCAACACATTTTTGCGTTTAGTCACAGATCATGCTTAAAGTTTCCAACATCTGAGCCACTTTTTCCACAAGAACAATCTGAATGCTTTTAAACTAGTGCATCATCCCCAATAATTGATTTAATAGACTCAAATGGACAATGATTATCTGAGATGACTTACAGTAATTCATTTCCAGGAGCTGGGATGGTACAGACAATGTAAAATGATCTACCAGCAAACATTGGCTTTTATTAGAACTGCAGCAATTACCCCCCTAGTTTTTTACTAAAAATAAAAAAAACTCATTACTAACTTTATTTGGAAAGAAAAGAAACCCAGATTACGATTGTCCCTTATTTTTTTTCAGAGAGGGGGTGTTAAAGCTTCCCAATCTCTACTGGTATTATATGGCAGCTCAAATAAGAGCAGCAATGTTCTGGTTTCCTGATAAAACATGTACATCTTGGGTGCAGATAGAGCGCAACACAACTCCCTTAACCTTTATTTATATTCTGACTCCCTTAAGAATTTAAAAAGAAAAATATTTTTTTTCTTAAGAACACAATTTGGTTTAAAACACAGAAATACTTTGGTTCAGATACTAAACTCTCAAGTTTTCCCCCCTGTGAGATAACAGAATTTTAAACCCGGGAGTCATGACAGGGGGTTTAAACCATGGGCAGACAGGGGTGTTGCCAAGATCTCAGATAAATGTCTGAAGATGATGTGCTTCTGTCTTTTGAAGGATTTTGCAAGAAATATAATATCCCATCAAATCATTTTTTAAGTACTTACAGATAAGACGTTTTAAAAACCCAAGATAACTCAACCCAGTTATTATGCTCAATCTAACCATGATAGTCCAGGTAAAATTGTAAATATGAGCAGAGTGATCTTACAGTAGAAAATATTGACAGTACAATATGACAATTGTGCTGATAGCCACATTAAAAATGTAATATTATTAAAAATGCAACAATGGTAGTAGCTGAAATTTGGCGTAGGCCTATACAGTGTCAAAATTGGAAATATCAAATTTACAAATCACTGCAACAAAATATTTTGTCCTTTGTCCTGATCAATGATTTCCGTCACTTCTCTCTTGTTTAAGAGGAGACATTTCATTCAGCCTATTCACTGACTCTATGTTAAACATTTTAAAGGACCAAATTAGTGCTCATATACTGTATGGAGCTGAGTGATTTATTTGCGCCTGATGCCATGACAACACATTGAGGTTAGACAACACACTCCATATTTGGGCGTAGCTGCATTGGGAACTCCTTATTTGGTTATGGCTGAGTCATGGTGAGATAGTGACATGAGGTGAGTTGGTCCACCCGCCGGCCGGCCTCCCTTAAGCCTATTTTAATATAGGATATTTATTGCTTTAGTTCTGCAACTGTCAGCAATGTACTAATGACAGTTTTGAAGAATGGTTGACTGAGGATAATTCCTCTCTGAGCGACTACAAACACAACCTGACAGCAATTGATTAATGGAAAGAGATAGCACACGCTATGTCCACTGTGTCTGTTGCCAGAACTTTTGAAATCTCCAAGACAAATGAAATCAAAGCACGTCGGAGGTTGATATAAACAAACAACAAAGATCTGTGGTACAATCACCAGTGTGCGGGTCTACCATGAACCATGCGGCAAACAGCCGGCAAACAGCCGGTTTTTAAAATGAGGCCAATAAGGATGAGCAGTTTCCCCTGCAGTTCTCATTAATAGCCCAGCAGATGTCGCTAACACTTCATTCAAGTGAACAAGGTTTTGGCCGGACTTTACACTTGATTTTATTACCTTAGTAAACATTTTCATAAATACTTTATGTTTCCAATCACTAGTTTAAAGTCATTTTCAATTATCATGATATGCATTTACTAAATTATGGTCCCATTCATTTTAAAATAATAAATGATAAAGTAGTGTATGCTTCTAGGGCTTCTACTGGTTCTACCGAGTGAAGACCCGCCCTCGCTGCCCTTCCAGCCAATAGTACTATTTTTTGGTTGCTTTTCGGGACCGAAAGTTCCATTTTGATTTGAATTCGCAGAAAAAGTGTCTTCAAAACGGGTCTATAGAAACCAATGGGGCTCCCTTCGTCTATGATCAGCACCCAATGCAATGCAGCAAATAGTATAAAACACTTTCATCCTCACCAAACTTTCTTGGGTTCAAAAAACATAATTTGGAGTATGCTGCAGCCTTTAGGATCGCAACCAAAAATGGATCACAGACCCGTTTTTATTGGGTTGCAGAGACAGAGAAAATGCATAGCAATTCTATAGAATGTGAGTTAATTTTCCTAATTGGTCTCTTTTACTAGCCTGGTAAACCCTCCTCCCTCCGGAAATCTCATTTTGATTTCAGGAAGGAGTCTGGCCTGAAGGCTTGTCTGGGCGTTTCTAGCCCGTTCACCAAATGGACGAGCCTATCAGCGTCGTCGCTCATCGTTCTGTGATTGACAGCGAAAGTTGGCCAATCAGGTGGCGAGTTCAAGTGAGCCCGAATGGAACCGAGTGCAGCCTGAGTGCAGCCGAACAAAAACGAACGGCAGCCATCTTTTTTGTCTTTTAAACTTCTTTTAAGATATCGTTTGGATAGAATTTAGTTGTTTAACTTCATATATGTGGTCAATTAATGACAGAGCCTATTTTTAAAAAAAAATTCAGAGAACCGGCAGGGGCGGCCAGTGACACGCATGTATCCGAATAAGGCAACCTATTTTGGGCATGGCCGTCTCAAAAGTCCCGTTGTGTCACATTAGTCTGGAGGTGGTAAAAATGCACTGGCTGAAGGGGAACACTGCTGATTGGCTGAAGTGGTTGTCAGTCAATGGTATTACTCCCGCCCAACTCCAACCCACAGCCAAATTGCCGAATGGGCAATCATGCCAGACTCACTCCTGAAATAAATTACAAATGAGATTTCCGGAGGGAGGGTTTACCAGGCTACTCTTTTACTACCCTGGTCTGGTAAGCTCAACTGTGTGTGGGGCTGTTTACCTCTAACCTCCTATTCCCTCAAACCTTTGCACAATATTCACTCTCTGGCAGAGGTAATATTGAATATGAACTACACATGGTGTTACTCCTCTGATTTCCTCAAAACAAAAATACAAGATAGAGTTTATTAAATTTGGCTTCACCACAGCTAATCAAAATGAGGAGGAAATACGTCAATGTGGGGACGTGCTCAGTGATGATGAGTGCTTAAAAATAAACAAAATAGACAGAAATCTCCTGCATTCTCAGCAGTAGGGCACACCAAAATAAAATGTCCTGTGCAAAGGAGAGACTTTTGAGAGACAACGTTTTGACACCAGAAAATTGGGTTTGTTTGTGTTTCATTTTTTATTGTTTTGAGTGTCTGTTATTTGGTGACTAGTATATGTTGCTAACTAACGTTAATTGTCAGTTTTTGCCACAATAGCTGCCTGTGAATGGGAGACGAAACTTCACACAAAAATTTTCTACACAGGCTGTCCCTGTTCATTGAGGGATGGAGAGAGGGGGTATGAAGAGCTGAGAAAGGAGACTACTAGAACGTTGTTCATTTAAAATCATTTACATGCTATGAGATTTAGAGAAACCGAACATTACACTCAAATCTGATTATTGCTGTGATGTACTTTGATAATAAATACATTTCATACGCTGTGCAGTTTAATTCTTGGTTTGTTGTATTCTTTATAAGTAGATGTATTTTCATAATAAAAATTTTGGTCCCAGGGTGATGATGAATTTCTCTTTTGGGTCTCAAGCTGAAAAGGTTTGGGAACTCCTGTTCTAGGGGATTGTCATAGGCAGGGTTCAATTCAGAACAGAAATCCATGTCTCTGCTTTTGATATCCCTCTCTGGTCATGAAATTTCCTTATTTTTGATATCTTCTTTCACTGGTATATTTTTCACAATAACATTTTCACATAAATGTAGTTATCTGACAACGGGGTTCAGGAGTAGAGAACACCCTCTGCTTATCACGGCCACTCCCTGTTCTCAATCACTTCCCTATCTACCACACTTGCCTTCACTCATTAGCCACTCCCATTCACGATCAACTGCATCCACTACACCTGCCTCCACTCACCACAGCCAATCCTTGTTGCAATCACCACAGTATAAATACACCTGCCATCTCTTGACGAGGTTGTTTAGCTTCACAGCAGACCAAACATGGGTTGTGAGTATTGCGCTTGTAGATCGGCTATTTCTGCATTTCATTGCTTTCAACTTGTCATCCACCTCCACCCCAACCTCCTCCTTCCTTCTCGATTCTCGCTCTCCTTCCTTCCGTTTCTTTTTCTATTCTCTAGGAATCCAGGTGGGGCAGTGACGGAGCAGAGACGACCACTCCCCGAGTAGAGCAACGATGGCCGTCAGCTCCTGAGACTACGCCCCCACCCTGAGTCTCGCCCTAACCTTGGGTTCCTCATCCCGTTCCACATTCATCTTACTAGTGAAATTACTAGTGTTTTTGACAACTTCTCTAAACACTGTCTATTACACACTATTTTGATTTGTGAGTGTCCGACACTCACGCCAAAATAACGTAGGTACCAGAAATGTACCAGACATTTATTTATGTATTTTGTTGTTAATAAATACTGCAGCATAAATGTTTGAGTGCCCCTTCCATGTAGGCAAACCAGTTGGTGTTGCCAAAAAAAGACTACTAAAATGAATCTTTACAGTATGACTTTGACCACTATAAAACCTGCCGTCCCTATTTTAGGCACATTTTCTAAATGTATCCAAAGTTGTCCATTAAAAAAAAAAAAAAAATCTAAAAAAGATGATGTATAAGCTCACTACGTGTCGCATTGAAGCATGTGAGCTTGTAGATTGGCTATTTTATGATTTTGTCAAAGAAGTATAGGGCTTAAGTGGAAGGAAATGTCCTCTTTCTGTTTGTTTTTTCACAAATCGAACTCTGGTCCTGGGTCACCCTTTGAAGCTCCTTTTCATGTTGTGCATCTTCCATTACTCATGCAGGTCACAGTCACAGCCTACTTGTACAAACTAGAGAGTTGTGCTGAGTTGTCTCTAACTAGTGTGACATCCACTGCAGCACAGTATCACAAAATTGTGTTTACATGGTACATTTTCATCTGTTGAATGGATTGTAAATGTTTATACTGCCCCTTTCAAACAGGATGACATTTTGTTTGGATTGGGACAGTTTTTGTCCATGGTGGTTTTCGGAAGCTTTTTTTCTTTGGATCAGGCTAATGTTCAGCTTGTTCGTTTTATAAGAGGCTCCATGTAAACACAGCTACTGATACCATTTCAAAAGTAGCATGCGGTTGGAAATTGGAGAATATTGTAATTACTCCATTGCACTGTGACAATAAAGCAAAGGAGTAGCATTTACAGTATATAAAATGTACGCAGCACCTCTGTCCTACGGGCTTATGAGGCCAGGGGTCGGGTTGAGTCGTCACATTTGGTTGTATACAGATTTGTTTCTTTGTGCAAGGAAATGTGTGATAATACACTGTATGGTCTGTAAGCTCCACCAAGCCTTTATAATACACAAATGGTCTGCTGCCCTGACTGCTGCTGGCTTGTCTGTCCTAGTTGACTGGGCAATGAATACAGTCACACTCTTTTCCATGCTAAGACCAGGGAGAGAAAAGAGACCAAACCATCTCCCTTTATCCGCTCCAGGGAGTTGGACTAGTGCTGATCCATGTTCTTTATATATCACTACATGAAGAAACCCTGCAGGACTCATTATATCTCACTCTGTCTGTCTCGGTTACAACTTCAAGAAAGAGCTCTGGCTATAAGCCTATCTTTCTTTCTTGGCCTATTGGGCCAGACAGAGAATGTCCATGGATTTAATTATGCCCAAAGTGATCACCCAGATCCAAAAGAGAGAGATAGAGGGATTTTAGTTAAAATGACATTTAATTTCCAGTGTACACAGGTCAATTGTGGCCATCCACACATTATGTTGTTCTTCTTCATATGACCACTAGAGGCACACAAATGTAAGCTTTGTGACTACGGTACTTAATTTTACGCTGGGCCCTTTAATCAACTGTCAGAGTTAGTGTTTGGAAAACGTTCTTCACATCTTTAGTTATAATATTACGATTTTTATGTCTAAATTTTCTGCCTATCTTTGCTCTCCAGTTAACCAGCAATGCAACATTAAAGTAGTTAAAACAGAACGTTTTACTCTAGCCTACTACTTAAAGCAACTGATAATTTTCTTGATCCATTTGGCAATTAAAGGTACAGTACATTGTACTGTGTGTTAGTATTGTACAATAACTATAGGAAGGAAATGTTAAGTTGCATGTAAACACAAATAGGCTCCATCAGGCATATTATGGTACAGGACATTATTTAAAAAAATATTTTCATTAATAAATTGTCTTTGAGTCATATGTTACATTAAGTACCTTTAAATTAGTTTTACAATCTTTCCTGCTGTTAACTATTCTGCTGTCAGTCTTTGCATTCGTTAGTTTAGAACAGTGTCTAGAGGTGTGATGCTCGTGTCTGCAATATGAACACAACACAACCACAATGCTCAACAGTATAGGATGACGTGTTTGTGGGCTGATATCAGAATGTTATACCACATTCCAGTTGATCATACACAATGAGGGAGAGGGAGAGAGTCAGGGGAAAAGGGTCTAAGAGGGGGAGGGAGAGTTGGAGGGAAGGAGAAAGAGGAAGAGAGTCAGCCTATTGCAACAACACAGTAACCTGGCCATTGCTGAGTACCGTAACCTGAACACACTGATTGACAGTGTGAATTGATGCATTGTCTGGGCAATAAACCCCAGCAACACCAGTTATAAGCTTATAACGTAGTAAGCTTATTACAAACGTATTACTGCTTATATTTACATAAACCATGCAGCACATACATGGGATATGCCTAAATGTAGGCATAATAGTGATCATGTAGACATAGCTAATGCAGGTCTATGATGATTAATATATCACTAGGTTTAAGGGCTGCATCAACTTAAAATGAACAGTGTACGTCTTGTAATGGTACACTGTTCATGACTCCTGCTTGGCAGTTAAAACTGTTTGCTACTGCATAATGTAGCATGAAGTGTACACTGTATACATGGGAAGTGCCCCCAATATACTTTACTAATAGCGTGGACATGACTATGCATGCAGTAGATTTAATATTCCATGCTGCTGGCCAGCACTGAGCCCATAACTCACAGCTACCTGTATCACAGTTATCAGTCACAATTGGCCCATAACGGAGCAATGGTTCCATCCTTGGCTAATCATGCTATATGTTCCCTGGGCACCAAGCTAGCAGACGGTAATGCCTCACAGTGGCCCAGGCCCTGAAATATTTACCCATGAACACCTCCCTAGGCAGCCAACACAGAAACCAGCCATTCATCATAGTTCTAAAGCTGTTCCAGAAAGGAGGAGAGGGGTGGGAAGAGAGGGCAGGGATGGTCATCATGGGAAGATGCGATACGGAGAATGTATAGGAAGAACAGAGATGGGAAAGCAAAAAAAAATCTAATGAGAAATAGTAACTGCATAATAACAATAGGATTTTCTGGATTTTCAAGATAACAATATGGCCTCACCAGTATTTAAAAATTGCTATTGTCCTAATTGGTTTAATATGGCATCTGTCATTACATCAGCAACTTACTTTGATGAAAAGGGCCATTTCTGCCATGTATCCTACAGTATATGCTCATCCCCGTTATTTGTCTTCTGTATCATAAGCTTATTCTCCAAAGCTTGGGTCATTTCCTCCTTGTTCCCCTTCTTTCATTTAGTCTCTCCTCTAAATATTTTCTCCTCCTCTCCTGTGTGTCAGCTATAATGTGATGCGTGTATGCAGGCTATATGTGTGATTAATGGAACACTCTGGGCCTCCAGGGACTCTGTTCTAGTCAGCAGTCAGCCCATTTCAAAGACACTTCACTAAGACACAAGAAATCATTTAACGCCCCTTTTCTCTCCTTACACGGCAGACAATTCTCAACACTGCAGCAGATCTTCACCATAACGTTCTTATGGTGGAGATAAGAGCACATGATGGGAAAAAAAGAAAAAAGTTGGTTTAACCACATTAACGCTTGCATTCCTGTTTTCGGCATGTTTGCCAAAATGGGTTAAATAATGTATTTCCTTTTTAGAAAAAATAAATAAATGAATATAGCCGTTCTACAAGCTCACAATGCAACCCAATTCGAGCTTGTAGTTTGGCAATTTTAGCTATTTGTCATACGAAGAAGTACTGTATGTAGGGCTAAGTGGTCAAGAAAATGTCCCCCTCTCAGTTTTTCCTGATAAACATGACTAAATGAATAAACCATGCTTCAAATACTCAAAGATATTTAACTTGGTCCCCACACAGTTTCACGATATGCTTTCTGTCAGTTTCTCTACATTAACTCCCTGCATATTATGCATATTACTCAGGTGAGCTCAAGAGTGAAGCTTTCCCTCCTCCACACACACCCTCACATAATGGGATCTCACTCAAGGATGAAAACACACCCCATGAGCCTGTTTCCATGGTAATGATATAAGCTGATTGTTTGTTTTACTGTACCTTAAAAAACATTATTGGAAGTTGCTGTGTTGATGATTGACTTTTAGTCGACCATGGGAATGTCAAACAAATGTCATTTATTATGTATTATTTATTTGTTAAAGTGTAGTTTTTACAAAGGCCGAATCCCTTTTTCTTGGTGGCCTATGAAAGCTTTGCTCTCAGAGGGAGGTATGTCGAGGTGTCATTCACAGTAGGCCCTACTGCTTGGAATAATAGCTAGAGTAAAATTATTTGCGTAAGTGTGACATCTGACATTGAATGCAATTTGACGAAATAATATAAAATCCCACTTTCCTCAAGAGGACTTTACAGTAATTGAGGTTTGGCTTGCAAGACTTGGTTTGGCTTGCAAGACTTGTGGTCATGGTGATTATCACAAGAAGGAAAACCTCAAAGGAAAGGTCTGATAAATGCTAAGCAAA